>NW_006428456.1:0-1072 GCF_000296735.1 Chrysochloris asiatica | reverse complement strand
CATACTGTTTTCCAGAGTGGTTGGACCATTTTACAATCCCACCAGCAATGTAGGAGGGTCCCAGTCTCTCCACATCCTGGCCAGCATTTATTGTCTTTTTGTTTGAACTTTGCTGTTATTTCTGGTGTGAGGTGATATCTCATTGTTGTTTTGATTTGCATATCTCTAAAGGCTAGTGATTGTGATCATTTCTTCATATGTTTGTTTGCTGCCCTAATCTCTTCCTTGGTGAAGTGTCTGTTCATGTCTTGTGCCTATTTTTAAATTGAGTTATTTGTCTTTTTCTTAGTGCAAGAATTTTAAAGCAAGTTGGCAATAAGTACCAAGAATCTTCATTTCTTCACACATTTCAACTCCATTAATTTTAGACCTGATAGACAAGACTCATAAAATACAGAAAAAACACTTTGTGTTTTTAGACTGATGAAATACAGTTAAATAAAATAAAGAACCAGTAAAGATGAAATCAATAAAGTAGACACAGTGAATTAGCCTGATTAAGTTGTACGCAGTCATTGAAAATGAGATTTTGAAAGAGTTTTCATTGCAGTAAACAGTGTTATTATATCATAACAGCAATGATTGGTTGATCTCACATAGTTGAAAAATTCACTGAAAAAAAACTGATGGAAATGTACAAAAATGTTAATGTGAAGTTTTTTGAAAGGAGATCATGATTTCATTTTATAGCCATTGTTGTTGTTAAGTGCTGTCGAGTCAATTCCGACCCATAGCAACCCTGTATAGGATTTCCAAGGAGCAGCTGGTGAGCTTGAACCACCGTCCTTGCCGTTCAAATGACTTTGCAGACTGACTCATTAGCCCACAGTGCCACACCAGGACTTCATTATAGTCATAGGCATAGAGAAAAGAGGAATAATCTTAGATTCAACTTAATAGAAAATTGATCTATATAAGGTGGTTTTTTGTTTGTTTGCTTGTTTTTACCTTTGTGTTGTGATGTGGGTGGAAGTTTCTAGAGTAAGTTGGTTTTCCATTTAATAATTCACGCACAGTTTGTTTCATAACACTGATTGCAATCCCAACAATGCACCAGTACTCTTCAGACTTC
>NW_006428455.1:0-1072 GCF_000296735.1 Chrysochloris asiatica | reverse complement strand
CCTCCCTTGACTTTACCTTAAAAAAAATAACTACTTTTCTGTTCCTCCATTGCTGCTTCCTTAGTGGTGGTTAGCATCATCTGCTAACTAAATAACTCTCCTAACTAGTCTCCCTTATTCCACTCAAGCTCCTTTACAATTTCTTCTACAATAACCTAAGTAATCCACCTAAAATATGAATCAAGTCTTACCATTGCTTTCAAGATTCAAATGATTTTCCTTTTCTCAGTATAAAATTTGGAGTTACTATCATGGCCATAAGTCCATAATTTGCTCCTTAACTATTTATCTTTGTCTACTACTCCTAGTGTGGCACTATAAGTTAATGCGCCAGATTGCAAAGCTGTTTGAACTGCAAGGTCGGTGGTTCAAGCTCACCAGCAGATCCTCAGAAACCATATACAGAGTTGCTATGGATCAGAATTGACTCGATGACACTTAACAACAACAACTATTTGTATATGACAAATGACCTGAAAACTCAGTAGCATGAAACAATAATTTATTGTCAGTGCCTGTGAATTGCTTAAGGGTCACGTGATCCAGATGAAATGAATTGGGTCTCTGATTCTCCTGGGACCAGAAAACCAAATTGAACATTGTCTTCTTATGGCAAAGGCATGTGAGAGTACAAACAGGTGATGCTTCCCAAGGCCTATGATTGGAACTGACATGTTACTACTTCCACCTTGTTCTATTGACCAAAGCAAGCCACATGGATAAATGCAGTCAAAGGTAAGAAAATGAATTCCTTTTAGAGGAAGGAATTATAAAATCGCCTGGCAAAATCTGTGCATACAAGGAATGAATAAATGTGATTAGTAATGCTATCTGCACACTCAGATCAAATGTCCTACCTCTTTCTCTTTGCATACTTGAGTTCTAGGCTCGCATTAACCAAGCTACCATTTTAGGGCTTTGAGATTTGTGGTTCCTTCTGCTTAATAAACTCTTTCTCCAACTTATCACTTGATTCTTTTTCATTTCAGTCAAATTTCTGCTAAACACTTTCTCAAAAGTTCCCAGGACTAGGAATCAGCAAATTATACGTCACAGGACAATTCACGTCAAT
>NW_006428454.1:0-1072 GCF_000296735.1 Chrysochloris asiatica | reverse complement strand
GAGAGTACTGAAAGTGCCATGGGCTGCCAAAAGAACCAACAGATCTGTGTTGGAAGAAGTGCAGCCAGAGTGCTCCTTGGAGGCCAGGATGGCCAAACTTCATTTTTCATACTTCGGACATATTGTCAGGAGGAAGCAGTCGCTGGAGAAGGATATCATGTTTGGTAAGGTGGACGGTCAGAGAAAAAGAAGATTCCCAGAGAGATGGATTGTCCAAGTGACAGCATCAATGGGCTCAAGCATAGCAACAATAGTGAGGTTGGCCCAGGATCAGGCAGTGCTTGATTCTCTTGTGCCTAGGGTCGCTATGAGTCAGTACCAACTCAACAGCACTTAACAACAATAATAATGGACAATGATTACTAACATTTCTTAATATGTTTGTTGGTTGCCTGAATGTCTTTCTTGGTGAAGTGTCTGTTCATGTTCTGTGCCCATTTTTTAATAGGGTTATTTGTATTTTACTTATAGAGGTGTTGTAGTTTCCTATAGATTTTAGAAATTAATCCCTTGTCTGATATGTCATTGCAAAAGGTTTTTTCCCATTCTCTGGGATCCTTTTTTAACTCTTTTTGTAAAATCTTTTGGTTTCACTTAAGTTTCTAATTTTCAGTATGTCATATCACCTGGTGTGGCACTATGGGCTAATGCGTTAGACTGCAAAGTCATTTGTACTGCATGGTCAGTGGTTCAAGCTCACCAGCTGCTCTTTGGAAACCCTATACAGGGTTGCTATGGGTCAGAATCAACTCAATGGCACTTAACAACAACATCATCTATTTGGAATCCTGGTATGGTGCTGTGGGTTAACATGCCAGACTGCAAAGCCGTTTGAACTGTGAAGTCAGTGGTTCAAGCTCACCAGCTGCTCCTCGGAAACCCTGTACAGGGTCGCTATGGGTCGGAATCTACTCGACGGCACTTAAAAACAACAACAAAAATCATCTATTTTGTCTTCTGTTTGTGCAATTTTCACAATGTTTGGTAGTTTATGTGTACACTGTATTGGTGTTGTTAGGTGTCATCTACTCATAGTGACCCTATGCACAACAGAATGAAACACTGCCCAATC
>NW_006428453.1:0-1073 GCF_000296735.1 Chrysochloris asiatica | reverse complement strand
GGAGAAGGTAGAATCTCCCTTGAGTCGTTTCTGTATGGCTGGTGAAAGGAGATGGGGATAAGATTCTTGTGGTTCAATAGTGAATAATTGCTATCAACTCTGATTGTGAGTGTTGCAAATGTAAAGGTCGACACTTTGTAACAAAAGGAGGGGAGCAGTTTATCTTGCAGTCCAGGAGCGGAGGACCTTGGGACCATAAAGAGAGGTGAGTTGAGTATGAGACCTTATCCAGAGAAGCAGTGACACCAGAGATGGAGGCAGAGACGATGATATGGCAAGATGGACCTGATGGGGACTCTGGACTCAGGGAGGGAGAGGGGCTGTGTGCTGATGGCTGGGGTCAGGCATGCAGTTGTTTGAAAGGTTATATATTCCTGAGTGCTTCGGTGTACATCCAAACAAACAAACAAACAAACAAACACCCACAGGGAATGGAAGCAAATGCTGTTGAATGATGATTCATGGAGAGGACTATAATCATTGCAATGAAACAAAATACAATAGGATGAATGTAAAGCTGATATTCTCCCATGTAAAGTATCACTCAATTCACAATTAAAAAAGAAAGAAAGAAATCAAATGGCATACTACATAAGGCAAATCTGCTGCTATAGACATCTTTTAAAGCATTAATGCCCACAGATGTTACTTTAAGGACTAAGGTACTCCTGAGTCAAGCCAAGGTATTTTTAATTGCCTCACATGAATGTGAAAGTTGAATAATGAATAAAGAAACCTACCAAAGAAACAGTGCATTTGAATTATGGTGTTGGCAAAAAATATTGAAAGTACCGTAGACTGTCAGAAGAACAAATGAGTCTTTCTTAGAAGTAGTACAAATATGATAGGATGAATGTAAAGCTGCTATTCTCCCATATATCACTCAATTCACAAGAATAAAAAAGAAAGAAAGAAAGAGAGAGAGAGAAAGAAAGAAAGAAAGAAAGAGAACAGAGAGAGGGAAAGAAAGAAAGAAAGGAAGGAAGGAAGGAAAGAGAAAGAAAGAAAGAAATCAAATTTAAGAATGCTCCTTAGAAAGGAGGTTGTTGAGACTTTGTCTCATGTTTTGAACA
>NW_006428452.1:0-1073 GCF_000296735.1 Chrysochloris asiatica | reverse complement strand
ATAGTAGTATTAACTGGTCTTCCTTGTAATTGTATAGATATTATCCCATCACAGACAGTATTGTACTCCAAGCAAGATTTTTGAATGGCTATGCCCTTCCTTTCCATTTGTTGTTCCCAGCATAGTAAACGATATGATTGTCAGATTAAAAATGGTCAATATTAATCCATTTCAGCTCACTAATGCCTAGGATATCGATCTTCATGCATTTCATTTCATTTTTGACAACCTCCAATTTTTCTAGATTCAAACTTCATATGTCCTATGTTCCTATATTTAAACAGATGTTTACAACTGTTTCTTCCCATTTTGACGTGTGCCCTATCAGGAAATGAGGTCCTGAAAACTTATTCCATTTGGGTCACCATGGTCAACTTTATTTTGAGGAGGCAGCTCTTCTTCTCCAGTAGTGTTTTGAGTGTCTTCCAATCTGAGTAGCTCATTATCCAACACTATATCTAACAATTATTGTTGCTGTTGTTAAGTGCCATCAAGTCAGATCTGACTTATTGTGACCCTGTATAGAGATTCCAATGAGTGGCTGATGCTGACAATGAGTTTGAAATGCCGACCTTTTGGTTCAAAACAACATTGTGGTCCAGTGCTTATCTTGCAGCACCACTCTAAGACTCCATATCTGACAACATTCTGGTGCTATCATAATGTTTCAATATTTCTCAATTTGTCATGCTGTCATTTTTGTTTGTTATGATGATGTTTGTTTTCTTTTCCTTGAGGTGTAACCCATACTGAAGCCTGTGATCTTTGATCTTCAACCACAAGTGTTTTAAGTTATCTTTGTTTTCAGCAAGCTTAGTTGAATCATCTGCATATCACAGTTTGTTAATGAGTCTTCCTCCAAATCTAATGTCATGCTCTTCTTCATATAATTCAGCTTTTCATATTATTTTGTCAGCATACAGTGATTAAGTATGGTTAAAGGATACAACACTGTTGCCCATTTTTCTTGATTTAAACCATTCATTTAAACCATTGTTCTGTACTAATGGCTGCCTTTTGGTCCATGTACAGTTTCCTCATGAGCACAATTAAGTGTTTTGGAATACTCATTC
>NW_006428451.1:0-1018 GCF_000296735.1 Chrysochloris asiatica | reverse complement strand
CATTTAATTGTGCTCATGGGGAACCTATACACTGATCAAAAGGTATTAATTGAACAGTACAAGTGGATCTTAAATGCTTTTAAATCAGGAAAGGTATGTGTCAGGGTTGTATTTTTTCACAATATGTATTCAATCTTTATGCTGAGTAAATAATCCAAGAAACTGGATTATATGAAGAAGGATTAGAGGATGACTCAGTAACAACCTACAATACGCAGATGACACAAATCTTCCTTGTTAAAGCAAAGAGAACTTTAAAGTACTTACTGATGAAGATCAAAGACCTCAGACTTCAGAATGCATTACACTTCAATGTAAAGAAAATGAAAATCCTCACAACTAGAAAAATAACATCACAATAAATAACAAAAAGATTGAAATTGTCAAAAACTTCACTTTTCTTAGATCTATACCCCATGCTCATGGAAGCAGCAGCCAAGAATTCAAACAATATATTGCATTAGAAAAACCTGATGTAAAAATTCTATGAAGTGTTAAAAAACAAAGATGTCAGTTTGAGGACTAAGGTGCACCTGACCCAAATAATGGCATTTTCAATTGCCTCATAATAATTTATTTGGTGGGTTCACTGAAACATGTATTGTTTAGAGGCCTACAATAAAGCAAGGTCAAGTGCAATTTCTGGCTTGGTATACAGTAGAAGAAGGCATCCAAAGACTTAAGAAAACTGGCATTTTAGAGTGGATTTATCAGGCTTGACTCAAAGACCTACACATAGTAACCAGAGAACACATCTTTACCATACCAGTATGAAACAATTTGTGAAGGATACCCCAGGTTCCTTGAAGACTTTCTTGTCATTCAGAGAACCACCCTAATTAAATCAAGAAACCTAACTACACTGGGACTGAATGGACCTCATGGCAGTAAGAATCAGGTGACAGCACTTAAATGACAAAGACAAAGTGGGTGTGGTTACCATAACCCACAGCAGAGTCAAAGTAATCAGAAGAGTCTGACTCCTGTAGTCTGATGGTACTGATTAATTATGCAGAGT
>NW_006428450.1:0-1056 GCF_000296735.1 Chrysochloris asiatica | reverse complement strand
TGGGGAAGAATTGTCTCCTTAATATACAGTTGTCCTTAATGACATTGATGTAATAAAGATTTTAGAACCTTCATTTTCTAGTGGAAACCAACCCCAAATGAGAAAAAAAACAGCATCAAACATTTATTAATTATAACCCGGAATGTATGAAGTATGAATCTAGGAAAATTGGATGTTGTCAAAAATTAAATGAAATACATAAAGATTGATATCCTAAACATTAGTGAGTTGAAATGGACTGATATTGGCCATTTTTGTACAGACAATCGTATGGTGTATTATGTTTAGAATGACAAATTGGAGGTAAATTCTATAGAATTCATAGTCAAAAGGAGTATTTTAAGGTACACTGGGACTTTGAGTATATCTCACTTGAATTTACAGACCTTCTGAAAAACAGACTTGCTGCACTGAACACTATTTAGTGACGATCAGAGAGTTGTGGGATGACATCTAGAACACCATACATGAAGAAACCAAAAGGTAATTAAAGAAAGGAACTACAAAAACATATGTCAGAAGACAGTCTGAAGCTTATCCTTTAACGTAGAGAAGCTAAAGTGACTGGACGAAATGACTGAATAAAAGAATTGAAAGGAAAATTTCAAAGGGTACTTTGTGAAGATAAAGGAAAGTATTATAAGAAAATGTTCAAATACTTGGAGTTTGAAAACCAAAAGGGAAGAACACGATCATCATTTCCCAAGTTGAAAGAACTGAATGAAAAAAATCAAGTATTGACTTGCAATACTGAATGAATCCATATACAAAATAGTGAATGACACAGTTAGCATAAAAATAATATAGAAGAAATACAGTCACTGAAACAAATGGGACTGGTTGATGTTCAGTATTGTCAAGAAGTACCTTATAATCAAGAATCTATGGAATACAGATTAAAACATTTCAACAAACTGATGCAGCACTGCAGGTACTCACTTGACCAACCAACTGTAAGAGATTCATATTACTGCCTTTTCCATAGAAAGGTGACTGCACAAATATCAAAATCATCAACAACATTATTAATATCACATGCAAGTGAAATTTTGCTGA
>NW_006428449.1:0-1073 GCF_000296735.1 Chrysochloris asiatica | reverse complement strand
TCTTAATAAACATTCTGTATCCCTTACCAAACATTCTGTACCTCTTACCAGTCATTCTGTAACCATTACCGAACATTCAGCATCTCTTACCAATCATTCTGTACCCCTTACCAAACATTCTATAAACCTTACCAAACATTCTGTAACTCTTACCAAACATTCTGTAACTCTTACCAAACATTCAGCATCTCTTACCAATCATTCTGTACCCATTACCAAACATTCTGTAACAATTACCAAAGATTCTGTACCACTTATCAAACATTCTCTACCCCTTACCAAACATTCTGTAACTCTTAGCAAATATTCTGTAATCTTGCACAAACATTCTGTAACCCTTATCAAAAGTTCTGTAACTCTTAACGAAACTTTCTGTTACTCTTACCAAACATTATTACCTACATATAGTTCTTCTATATTTAACCCTTACCAAACATTACGTAACCCTTACTAAATATTCTGTAATACTTACCAAACATTATTACCTACAAATAATTATTCTATACGTAGTCCTTACCAAACATTCTGTAGAACTTACCAAATATTCTGTACCTCTTACCAAACATTCTGTAACCCTTACCAAACATTCTGTAACCCTTACCAAACATTCTGTAACTCCTACCAAACATTCTGTATCCCTTACCAAACATTCTGTAACTCTTACTACACATTCTGTGAGTCTTACCGAACATTCTGTAACTGTTACCAAACGTTAATACCTACATATAGTTCTTCTATATGTAACCCTAAGCAAACATTCTGTAACTCTTACCAATCATTCAGCATCTCTTACCAATCATTCTGTACCCCTTACCATACATTCTGTAACCTTTAACAAACATTTGCAACCCTTACCAAACATTCTGTAACCCTTACCAAACATTCTGAAACCCTAACCAAACATTCTGTAATACTTACCAAACATTATTACCTACAAATAATTATTGTATATGTAGTCCTGACCAAACATTCAGTAACTCTTACCAAACATTCTGTATCCCTTAGGAAACATTCTGTAACCCTTACCAAACATTCTGTACCTCTTACCAAATATTCTGTATCCCTTACCAAAC
>NW_006428448.1:0-1073 GCF_000296735.1 Chrysochloris asiatica | reverse complement strand
CCCCCAGTGAGATGGATTGGCAAAAGTGGCAGCATCAATGGGCTGAAGTGTGGCAACAATTGTGAGGTTGGCCCAGGACTGGGCAGTATCTTGTTCTGTTGTTGTACATAGGGTTGCTATAAGTTGGTACCGACTTGATGGCACCTAACAACAACAAATGGGGTTAACCACATCTCAACTACCAAACTACTGGGAATTCATGCTCAGTCAAGTTGACAGAAAACCTTGACTATCAAAATCATCAATGGTAAAATAGGGGCAAACTTAGAGGCGCTAACATATAGCATAAATATACTATCAAACATAACTGAAGAAAAAAACAGAAGACATAGTAGATGCCTGAGGCATCAAAAGATTTCACCAACAGTCAAAAGAGAATCTACAGACGGGAAAAAATTTGGGCAATGAAATACCAGATAAAAGGTTACTATTTAAAATGTAATGAATGCTTCAACACCTCAAAAAGAAGACAAATAAATAACTAAAAAATAGAGGACATGTGCAGATGTTTCACCAATGAAGACATGTAGGTGGCCAACAAACTTGAAGAAATGTTCACGATCATTAGTCTTTAGAGAGATGCAAATCAAAACAATAATGAGATGTTTTGCTGCAGCATTAATAGCAAAGTTAAAAAAAAATAGAAAACAGCAAACGCTAAAGAGGGTTTGGAGAATGTAGGACCTTCTTACACTGCTGGTGGGACTGTAAAATGGTAAAAAATGATACGACGTTTCCTGAGACGTTTGGAAATAGAAATACCACATGACTCAGCAATCTCTCCTGCTTGGTATATATCCTCAAGAAATGAGTCATGACACGTATAGATACATGCACACCCATGTTAATTGAAGCATTATTCACAACAGAAAAAAGATGGAGACAGCCTAGATGTCCGTCAGCAGAGGAATGGTTGAACAAGCTTTGATATATACACACAATGGAATATTATGCAGCACTGAAGAATAACAATGACTATGCAAAACACAGAATCAAATAGAGGAACTTGGAGGACATTATGCTGAGCGACATTAGTCAGTCACAAAGGGACAGGTGTTATATGAGACCACTAC
>NW_006428447.1:0-1049 GCF_000296735.1 Chrysochloris asiatica | reverse complement strand
ATAATTTTAGGGTGGGTTCTTCTTCTTAATCTTTTACAATAATGCTCCTATGCAGTATTTTTCCTTTTGTGACTGACTAATTTAACTCAGCATAATGTCCTCAAGGATCATCCAAATTATGAGGTGGCTTGCAGCTTCCTTGTTGTTCTTCAAGGTAGCATAGTATTCCATATTGTGTATTTACCACAGTTTGTTTATCCATTCTTCAATTGATGGGCACTTACACTGTATCCATCTTTTTTGCTATTGTAAAAAGTGCTGCTATGAACACTGGTGTGCATATATGTACTCATGCTATGGCTCATACTTCTTGTAGGTAAATATCAAGTAGAGGAATTGTTGGATCGTAAGGTATTTCTATTTCCAGCATTCTGAGGAAGAGTCATATTGCTTTCCAGAGTGGTTGAGCCATTTTGCAAACCCACCAATAATGTAGGAGGGTCCATGTCTCTCTGCAGCCTTGCCAGCATCTATTGTCTTCTACTTTTTTAATCTTTGCTGTTAATGCTAGTGTGAGATGATTATCTCATTGTTGTTTTGATTTGCATCTCTCTAATGGCTAGTGATTGTGAACATTTCTTCATATGTTTATTGGCTGCCCGGATCTCCTCATTGGTGAAGTGTTTGTTCATGTCCTGTGCCCATTTTTCAATTGGGTTATTTGTCTTTTTCTTGTAGAGGTGTTATAATTTCCTATATAATTTTTAAAATGAGTCCCTTGTCTGATGTGTCATTGCAAAAAGTTTTTTCCCAATTTGTGGGTTCTCTTTTTACTTTTTTGATGAAGTCTTTTGATGCACATAAGTTTTTGGTGTTTTTTTTTTTTTTTTAGTATGTCCCAATCATCTATTTTGTCTACTTTTGTTTGTGTAGTTTACAAAATGTTTGATAGTCTGTATATGCCCTGAATTAGAGCCCTCACATTTGTCCCTATTTTTTAATTGATGACCTTCATAATTTTGTGATTCACATTTAGGTCTTTAATCCATGCTGAGTTGATTTTTGTTTAGGGCATGAAGTAAAGGTCTTATTTCAATCTTTTGCATATC
>NW_006428446.1:0-1069 GCF_000296735.1 Chrysochloris asiatica | reverse complement strand
AGTTCAAAGGACTTTGCAGTCTGACGCATTAGCCCACAGCACCACACCAGGACTCCATATGTATACATCCAAAAAATATAGGTAACAGAGATAAATACTGTTGGCTGAGGGTGCATGGAGGGGATTGTAATAATTGCAGTGATTTCCCGAATGTAAAACTGATTGTCTGCCCTGTAAACATTCACTCATTCAACTTACAATGAAAGCTTAAAAAAAAAAAAAAAAAAGTCAGTTCCAAAGTAAAGAAAACTAAAAAGACATGCCATGAAACACAGCCTATGATTCAGGATTTTCTTTTGCGGATTTAGACAATAGTGAATAGACAAATAATAGAACATGATTTAAACAATAGTGAAATTGAATTATCAGTAGGTTTCACAATAGCATTGTCAATGATAAATTTCTGAATTTAGTTATGAAAGAATATCTTTTGTTGTTGCTATTTTTTAACCCCCTTTTGTTTTTGGAAACATACACTGAAGTGTTTATATAAAAGAGGATCAGGTCAGCAAATTATTCTTCAATGCTTCAGAAAAAAATTACGTATCAGGGTGATAAAAAATGTCTGGAATGAGTGGTGATCACTGTATAAGTTTGTAATTAGCTAAAAACCACTGAATTTTACATTTTGATGAATGGATTTTAGCAAATATTTTTTTAAAGCAAGGAAGATAGCGCAAATGTAGCAAAACATTAACATTTAGGAAAAATGGGTGATGGGTATGTAAAAATTCTTTGTACTATTCTTAGAACTTTTGCAACTCTAAAGCTATGTCAACATTTAATTTTTTTTTTTTAATTCAAAAATCTTCAATGCGTCCCCATGGAGCTCAATATAAATTCGTGCAGAAAGTTTGACTCAGCCTGACTCCCACAGCCTCTGCAGCTTCCTCTCCAACCGTGAAACTCTCTCTTCCACACTGACCATGTTTGTAAAACAAAAAACATAACCCCACTTGTTCAAAAGAGTCAAGCTCTTTCTTTTCTTTCTCAGAGGCTCCATGGATAGATTATTTTTTTAAAGCTTTTCTTGTGAATTGAGTGATAGTTTACATGGGAGAACATCGGT
>NW_006428445.1:0-1073 GCF_000296735.1 Chrysochloris asiatica | reverse complement strand
CAGCTGACCATATCAGCACATGTCCAGAAACAAGATAAAGTGACTGAGACAAATGACCTGGAGGTAGACTTACACTCCATACTGGAAGGAGGGCAGGCTTTGGAACTGAAAAGAGGGCAGGCTTTGGAAATGCCTGAGAAGGAATTCAGAAAAGTGATTATAAAATATATCAAAACACTTTACAATGGAGTTGAGAAAAATAAGCAAGAAGTCAGGAAAGTGCTACAGGAACAATCAACTAAGATAGATACAGCATTGAAAACAATTCAAAACCTACAGAAAGCAATCCAAACAATTAATAATAGAATATCAGAAATGGACAATACACTGAAAGCACAAAGGAGTAGAATTAAAGAGATGGAAGCCAGAACTAATGAGCTGGAAGATAAATCTCTCAATACCACTAAGATAGAATAACAAACAGAAAAAAGGATAAAAAAAATCTGAAGACAGTCTAAGATTCATGTTGGACAGTATGAAGAGGAGCAACTTAAGAATTATCGGCATTCCAGAACAGGAAGAATCACACAAGTCCACAGAAGAGATAATTGGAAAAATTCTGGAAGAAAAATTTCCTAACATCCTGAAAAGCGAAAAGATAAGTATCCAAAAAGCTCAATGAAGCCTGGGAAGGATAGACCCTAAAAGAAAAACACCAAGACATATAATAATCAAGTTCTCCAAAATCAAAGATAAGGACAGGATCCTGAAATCACCTAGGGAAAAGAGAAGTGTAACATACAAAGGCAAGCAAATCAGACTAAGCTTGGATCTCTCAACAGAAACCATGCAGGCAGGAAGGCAATGGGGAGACATATAAAACCCTGAAAGAAAAAAACTGTCGACCAAGAATCCTCTACCCAGCAAATATGTCAATGAAATATGATGATGTAATCAAAACATTCCAGGATAAACAAGATAAGGGATTTTGCAAAAGCCAACCCTGCAAAGGAAAACATCCTAAAAGGAGGTCTCTGGACAGAGAACCAACAAGGACAACAACCATAGATTGACGTAGGTGGCAGCATCACCCAGAAGTCAATTGACAAATGGAAGAGTAGAGAACAGAATAA
>NW_006428444.1:0-1036 GCF_000296735.1 Chrysochloris asiatica | reverse complement strand
ATGATTAAAGGGGCAATTGAACAAGATGACAAAACCATAACAAATATCTTTGCTCTGAATGAAAGAGTTCCAAAATATAAAAAGCAAACTCTAATAGATTTGAAGAAAAAAATAGAATAATCTACAATAATAGTAACCAATTTTAATATACCACTTTCAAAAATGGATAGAACAACCAGAAAGAAAATTGACAAAGACACAGAGGAACTAAACAACATAATCAGCCAAGTGGACCTCATAGATGTGCACAGAACTTTCAACCCAACAAGAGTGCAATACATATTCTTTTCCAGGTAACATGGAACATTTTCCAGAATAGACCATGTATTAGGCCACAAAATAAAAACTCCATTAATTTACAAATATCAAAAGATAAGAAAGCATCTTCTAAGACAGAATGGTATCAATTTAGAAATCAACAATAGGAAGACCAAGGAAATAAAGTCACATATATGGAAATTGAACAACACCCTGTTGAAAAGTGACTGGGTATTGGGAGAAATAAAATGTGAACTCACAAAGTTCACAAAGTACCAGAATTTTTGGATCACTGTGAAAGTGGTGCTGAAAGGACAATTATTACAATAAAAGCACGCATGACAAAGAAAAAAGAACTAAAATTAACACATTAACACAGCATCTAAAACAATTAGAAACACACCAGCAAAGAGAACCTAAAATAAAAGAAATAATAAAGATTAGAGCATAAATAAATGAGATAGAAAACAGAAAAACTATAGAAAGAATCAAAAGGAAAAGAAGCTGGTTCATTGAAAGAATTAACAAAATTGAGAGCCCGTTATCAATCCTAATAAAAGAAAAGACAGAGAAGACACAAATAACACACATTAGAAACCACATGGGTGATGTCACAATGGAACAAAGGGAAATAAAAATGACAATAACAGAATACTATGAAGAGTTGTACTCCAACAAATTTGAAAACTTAGAAGAGATGGATACATTTTTAGAAAAACACAACCTACATAAACTTACACAGCGTGAAGTAGAAAACCTGAACAGACCCATAAGAAAA
>NW_006428443.1:0-1046 GCF_000296735.1 Chrysochloris asiatica | reverse complement strand
TTCAGACTTGTAGGGTGGTGCTGCAGAACAATGCACTAGACCACAAGGTAAATTTGAACAACAGAGATGATGGTTCAAACCTACTAGCTGCTCCTCAGAAACGAAATAAAAGGCCCCTATGAGACAGAACCAACTCAGTGGTACATAAGAACAACATTATTGTTCAAATATAAGATTCATTGCTAATGTGAAATGCTGAACTTTTTTTATCCTGAGATTTCAATAAATCTCCAAGAATATATTTTTTAAATGGTTTATAATTATTAACTGGAGGCTTTGGTCTAAAACAACATGCTGTTAACAACTATGAGTTTCCTTTCTCTATATATTATGCTAAAATATTTATTAAAATGCATGGAAAAAAATGAACATTTAAATTCCCCCAAAAGATTATTGTAATTGTGGCAAGCCTTTTATTCCTTTAGAGTTTTTGAAACTCAATTCAAAACTACAGTTTGTCTCATCTGAGAAATTGATACCTGAAAGTTCATACATTTTTAACATTGATAGCAATCCTTAAGAAACAGTAAGTCAGTAACTACCAAAATACGAGGGAATTTCAAAAAGTTTTTGGAAATTTTTCATTGTGTTTTAATTTAGTTTTTCCATGAACTTTTTGAAGCCCCTTCATATCTGGACAATGCCACTCTTTTGGTTTTATGAAAACCAAAAGCTCTCTTTCTTTATTTAGTTAGTGATTGCTGTAGCTAAAGGAGCTATTTTGGAATGAACAGAAATGGCTGTGTTTTAGCGCATCTGCAAAAGCATAATCTCCATAAGTAAAGCCATGTATGGTCAGAAGAACCTTGCTCTTAGGGCATTAAGGTACTCAGCCCTATGGAGGTTGTAGTTAAGTGACAATGAGTCAATTCTGACCCATAGTGACCCTGTACAGAGTTTCCAAGGAGCAGCTGGTGAACTTGAACCATCAACCTTGCAGTTCAAACAACTTTGCAATCTGATGCATTACCCCACAGTGCCACACCAGGACTCCAAGAAATCAAATGACATAGCATCAGACAAATTTGCTGCCAAAGAACTCTTTA
>NW_006428442.1:0-1016 GCF_000296735.1 Chrysochloris asiatica | reverse complement strand
GTGATGTAGCTAGCTCTCAGTATATGCAACACTTGGGACTCATCTGCCATGTAGCTTGAACTCTGTATATGAAAATGTTGCACTATTCTGCCATGTAGCTATGGATATTTTGGACTTATTTTCCATGTAGCTAGGTCTCTGTACATGGATATGTTGGACTGATCTGCCAAGTAGGTTGCTCTCCGTATATGAACACATTGGACTTGTCTGCCATGTAGCTAGCTGTAAGTTTATGGACACATTGGGCACATCTGCAATTTAACTAGAACTCTGTATATGGTTATGTCGGACTACTCTGCCATGTAGCTAGATCTCAGTATATGAACACTGTAGACTCATCTGCCATGTATCTTGAACTCTGTATATGGAAATGATGCACTACCCTGCCATGTAGTTAGCTCTCTGAATATTGACATTTTTGACTCATCTGACATGCATGCTATCTATGCATGCATATTTTGGACTGATCTGCCATGTTGCTTACTCTCAGTATATGGATATGTTGGAATGATCTGTCAAGTACGTAACTCTCTGTATATGTACATATTGGACTTGTCTGCCATGTAGCTAACTCTCAGTATATGGACACGATGGACACAATTGCTATGTAGCTAAAAGTCTGCATATAGAAATGTGCATTATGCTGCCATCTATCTAGTTCTTTGTATATAGACAAGGTGGACTCATCTGTCTTGTCGCTAGAACTCTGTATTTTGAAAGGTTGCACTACTCTGCCATGTAGCTAGCTCTCTGTATGTGGATATGTTCGATTCGTCTGCAATGTAGCTTTCTTTTCTTTCTTTCTTTCTTTCTTTCTTTCTTTCTTTCTTTCTTTCTTTCTTTCTTTCTTTCGTTCTCTCTTTCGTTCTCTCTTTCGTTCTCTCTTTCGTTCTTTCCTTCTTTCTTTCGTTTGTTTTTATTGTGGATTGAGTGAAAGTTTACAGGGAACATCATCTGTTTTACATTCAGCCATTCATATGACTTGTTACATTAAATTGATTACAATCCCCTCCATA
>NW_006428441.1:0-1073 GCF_000296735.1 Chrysochloris asiatica | reverse complement strand
TCCACCATGGGTGACCCTGCTGGTATTTAAAATACCAGTAGCCTAGCTTTCAGAATCACAGCAACTCACAAGCCACCACAGTACGATAAACTGACAGACAAATGGTGGCCATTTGGTTTTAAGTGGAAACTGTCACTTTAAATTTTGAGGAGATCTGTGCGCATGTGTAGTAGAACCCTCCAGGGTTGGGGTGGGGTGTCCACTCATTCAGGCATCCCCTCTAGTCACCAGAATGGAGATGCGCAGACAGCGAGAGAGCAAGGAACAGATATCAAAAAAAGACCGTCCACACTTGTATCCCCACGGTTCTGGCAGGCGTTTGTGGCTGTTCTGATCCTTCCCCTACTTGGTATCTCCCAAGATGGCGGCTCCAGGATCAGCTGAGCATCTTGAATTAGAAAGCAATGGATTTCTTGATTCTGCTACAAATTCCCTTAGCTGTAAGTCTTCCAAGCTTCTAAATATTCCTTTAAATATGGTTCAGAGTTTTAGCACCATCCCCTGAGACTGCTTGGTCTGGTATTCTGTGTTGTTACTGATGGAGCTCCTCACTGCATGTCTACCTGATCCATTATCTTGTTTGCTATTTAGATAACAGTTAGGCACACATATTTTCTCCTCATTTTAGGTTACTCCCCCAGTCATCTGGTAAGTGTGTTTTGCTCCCATAATCAAGGCATTCCTTGGTTTGAGAACTGCCTCAGAGTGGGTTTCAAACCTGTCCTGTTCTTCCTACAGCTCCCCCTTTTTCTTTTTGTAAAGCAAGGAATAGAAGCGCTCCTTGTGATAGCTCCATAAAGCTTAATCTTCATTGTATGCATTTCCAGACTAAGAATAGTAAAAGAAGAACAATAATCAATATTATTCCAGCAATAATAGAACTTTTCCAATTATGAAACCAATTCTTAGGATTAAATCCCTGAATGGCTTGAAGAAATGTTTCATCTACATTAGAAGCATGATTAATTTGTATATGCTGTTTAAAGGTATGATTCACCTGAGCCTCTAATTTCTTTTTATCTATAGACAGATTACCTCTGAAACACATAGATGATATTTTATTTTTTACCACT
>NW_006428440.1:0-1046 GCF_000296735.1 Chrysochloris asiatica | reverse complement strand
TTATATTTATTTAAGTAAAATGCACAAGTGTTCAATGCTATTGTTGTTGTTAAGTACTGTGGAGTCAGTTTCCAACCCATAGCAACCTTGTATAGGGTTTCATCAGAGCAGCTGGTGACCTTGAACTGCTGACCTGGTGGTTCAAACTGACTTTACAGTTCAGTGCATTAATGCACATCGTCATACCAGGACTCTGCATTAGTTATTAGTGAAATGCAAATCAAAATCAAATTAAGATTTCATTTTGATTTTGATTTACATTTTGTATCCCCTAGAATAAGTTATAAATATTAAAATGGCAAACAAAGAAAGAAAGAAAATAGAAATACTACGTGCTAATAAACAGGGATAAATTATAACTTGTTTTTTTAATTATGGAAATATGAAATGGCACAATCAATGTAGTAAACAGTTTAGCCATTATTCAAAATGCTAAATAAGTCCCAGCAATTCCACTCTTGGGTTTATGCCCAAAATAATTTAAATCAGGTGTTCAAATAAACATTTGTACATCAGTGTTCATTGTGGCACTATTGTTGTTGTTGTTGTTAAGTGCCTTTGAGTTGGTACCGACTCATAGTGACCTTAAATACAGCAGAACAAAACACTGCCCAATCCTGGGCCAACCTCATTTCTGTTGCCATGCTTGAGTCCATCGATGCTGCCACTTGGCTAATCTATCTCATTGGGGGTTTTCCTCTTTTTCTCTGACCTTCCCCCTTACCAAACATGATATCCTTCTCCAGTGACTGGTCCCTCCTTACAATATGGCCAAAGTATGAGAGATGAAGTTTGGCCATCTTGGCTTCCTAGGAGCATTCTAGCTGCACTTTTTCCAAAACAGATATATCAGTTCTTTTGGCAGCCAATGGCATTTTTAATATTCTCCTCCAACACCATAACTCAAATACATCAATTCTTCTACAGTCCTCCTTATTCACTGTCCAGCTTTCACGACCATATGGGGTTATTGAAAATACCATGGCTTGGGTCAGGTGTACCTTAGTCCATATGCTGATATCTTTGCTCTTCAACACTTTAAAAAG
>NW_006428439.1:0-1051 GCF_000296735.1 Chrysochloris asiatica | reverse complement strand
CTATGCTACCAGAGCTCCTTTACTATGTTTGTTGTTGTGAAGTACAGTCGAGTCAGTTCTGACCCATAGTGACCCTGTGTAGGGTTTCTAAGGAGCGACTGGTAAGCTTGAACCACCGACCTTGCAGTTCAAACAGCTTTGCAATCTGACGCATTAACCCACAGCGCCACACCAGGATGTCTCCTTTATTACAGATATTAGTGAAAATTTTTATACTCAACTTCTTAACTTCTCTGGAAAAGCATGGTCCTTTGCAGTCAGCATAAAGTAATATTCCATTCACTGAGCTAATACTGATGACTTTCTTCCTCATCACTTTTTTGTGTGTGTGTGTGTTTTTTTTAAGTTTAGGAGACAGCTCTTGTTTATCAGCTAGTCCAGTACATCAAGTTCATCCAACAGAACATGCCAGCACTCTGTGCAACCTGAGCTCAAGATGCACATTTCTGCCAAGGAACTAATTTTGTATCATGGTTTTCGAAATAGAAAAGTTAATTTGATATTTTGGAGTAGGTAAGCCTGTTAGAGATATGAACATGACTTTCCCTTTATCTACACATTACTATTTGCAAGATACCGGGATCTTTTGGAAACCAATGAATATCTCAATAGGTTTTATTTGGTAGTAGGCTTTTCTAAGGTGGTTGTTGTTAAATGTCAATGAGTCGGTTCTGACTCATAGCAACCCTGTACAGAGTGTCCAAGGAGCAGCTGGGGGTGGGGGGTTGTTGAACCACCAACCTTATATGATTAGCAGTCCAGTGCTTATTACTACAGTGCCACACCAGAACTCCACTTCTGAGGTAATGAGAAAAAAAGATGCTCCATGTGCTATGGGCCATTTCTAATGAATGAGAAATTAAACACTGAACATTGTGTTTCCTCATTTGTCTTTTCAGTCACAACATCTGAGAAAATTAATGGAAGTTATAAATAAGTTCAAAAGTGTGTCATTTCTAGAGAACAAAAAAATCCAATCAAGAAATAAAGAAAAAGGTAAAATAAAAGAGGAATATATTACGTATTTCTATTTTAAATTATAAAATCATGC
>NW_006428438.1:0-1033 GCF_000296735.1 Chrysochloris asiatica | reverse complement strand
ATCCTGATTCAATCGGTAACAATTGTCGTATCTCTTTCAAAAAGCCTCTTCAAAATATTTTCATACAATGAGATACTCTTATTTTCACACAATGGAATTCAATTCTATATTGAAATCAGTAGATTACTTAGAAAAGGCAAAGAATGCTGCATGTGCTGTTTGTCAGTAAAATGTGCAAAATGTCCTTGGTTTGACTTATTGGAATTCTGTTATTTTGAAAAAGAGATTCTCCTATAGTTTAGTTTCTAAGTAATGACTCTTGAGGATTGTTCAATGAGACAAATGTATCAAAAAGAGAGCAATTTTATGGATCCAAACTTGTATTCCACCTTTGAGAACGTGTGTCTAAGTATATCACGTTGTCTAAGGATATGCAGAATGTCTTTCGTTTGACTTATTGGCATCCTTTTATTTTGACAAAGGGTGTCTCCTAGTATTTGGTATCTGAATAATGAGTACTCCGGATTGCTGACAGAGACAAAAGTGTCAACAGGGATAGCAATTTCTTGTAAAGATAAGTATCCGCAGCTCTTATGACACTAATCAGAACCTTTGTCGAAGGATATCAGGATCTAGGAAACAATTTTGTTTCTTTTCTAGCAAGATAGGAAATGGAATGTGTTATAGTTTGTCCCATTCCAAAGGAGCTTTGTTAATTCTGTCTCTGGAACCTGGTGTTCACCCCCTTTTTAAGGCGATCCTGATTCAATCGGATAAAATTGTCGTATCTCTTTAAAAAAGCCTCTTCATAATCTTTTCATACAATGGGATCCTCTTATTTTCACACAATGGAATTCAATTATATATTGAAATATGTAGCTTACTTAGAATAGGCGCAGAATCCTGCATGTGCTGTTCGTCAGTGAAATGTGCACAATGTCCTTCGTTTGAATTCTTGGAATTCTGTTATTTTGAAAAAGAGACACTCCTAGAATTTCGTTTCTAAGTAATGAGTCTTGAGGATTGTTCAACGAGACAAATTTGTCAAAAGGAGAGCAATTTCATGGATCCAAACTTGTATTCCACTCTTGAG
>NW_006428437.1:0-1015 GCF_000296735.1 Chrysochloris asiatica | reverse complement strand
TTTCAAGAGGGAGTTTAGTTTAAGAGTGTGCAGGAGAAGGTAAAGTCCCCACTGAACAGTTTTCATCATGTCTAGATGGGTATGGTGAAAGGAGATGGGGATAAGATTTCTTATGATTCAATAGTGAGAAATTGTTATCATGGCTAATTGCGACTGTCACAACCATAAAGGTAGAAGTTTTGTAACAAAAACGGGGGAGTAACTATTAAGTACAAAAACAGAGGACCCTAGGACCATCAAGAGAGAAGAACACAAGCAGAGTGCGGGACCCTATTCAGAGAAGCAGCTCTACCAGTGATGGAAACAGAGAAAAGGACGTCGAGAGAGAGAGCAGCTGAGGACTCTGGACTCATGGAAAGAGAGATACTGAGTGGTGAAGGCTAGGAGGCAGGTTTGCAGAATGTGCCCTTGGTTGTTTAAATTATTATATATTCCTGAGTGTTTCTCTGTACACCTCCCCACTCCACCCCCAAACAAAACAAAACAAAACAGGATGGAAGCAAATACAGTTGAATGATGATACATGGAGGAGATTGTAATCATTGCAATGAAATGATGGTGTAAAGCCGATGTTCTCCCATGTAAACTATCACTCAGTTCACAATAAAAACTTAAAAAAAAAAAAAAGACAAATAATCCAATTGAAAATGGACAGAGGACAAGAACAAACACTTCACTAAAGAAGACATCCAGGAAGCCAACACTCATATTTAGAAATATTCATGATCACTAGCTATTGGTGGTTGGTGGTTATGTTCCACTGAGTTGGTTCTGACTCATAGTGATCCTGTACAGGGTTTCCTACTCTGTAAATTTTTATGGGAGCAGCAATCCTCATATTTCTCTATGAACTGACTGGTAGATTAAGTCCAGTTTACAACCCACTATACTATCAGAGAGATGCAAATGAAAACAATAATGAGATATAAACTTACCCTAACGTTAATAACAAAGTTCAAAAAAACAGAAAACAGCAAATGCTGGAGAGGGTGTGGAGCTTATGGGACCTTCCTGT
>NW_006428436.1:0-1029 GCF_000296735.1 Chrysochloris asiatica | reverse complement strand
GTAAATCTTTACGGGAGCAGAAAGCCTCATATTTCTCCCACGGAACAGCTGGTAGTTTCTAACTGTTGACCTTGTGGTTCTCAGTCCAATTCGTAACCACTACACTACCAGAGCTCCTTAGTTTCATATGTCTAGTCGGTTCCGACCCATAGCGACTCTGTATAGGGTTTCCTAGGAACCACTGGTGAGCTTGCAGTTCAAACGGCTTTGCAGTCTGGTGCATTAACCCACAGCCACACCAGAACTCTTCTTTTCCAATACCATACCTCAAATGCAACAGTGCTTCTTTGGTCTTCCTTATTCATTGTCTAAATTTACATGCATATGAGGCTACTGAAAATACCGTGGCTTCGGTCAGGTGCACCTTAGTCCTCAAGCTGACATCTTTGCTCTTGAACAGTTTCAAGAGGTCTTAGGCATCAGATTTGCCTAATGCATTATGCCATTTTGTTCTCAACTGCTGCTTTCATGAATGTTGATAGTGGATCCAAACAAACTGAAGTCTTTGATAATTTCTAACTTTTCTCCATTTATCTGTTTTTTAGACTTATGAAGTATGTAAAACTGATGTATTTCTAATAGAATTCTTTTAAATTTTAATTCTAGGGATTTAAAAAAAAAAAAAAAAAGCATTGCAAGTCCTATACAGGGTCAATATGAGTCAAAACAGACTCCGCAGCACTTAACAACAAAACAATTCTTTGAAATATAATGTTAAGCTTACAAAGAGGTTTTCTTTTTTCCACTGCTTTATATTTACTCGTTTGAAAATGAAAACATTTGGAACTAAGTGAGGTGTCATAATATTTTAAATGTAGTCTAAAAATTAGAATTTTAGATTAGTGATCTAATAGAATTAAAAATAATCCCAAATATAAAGAACATTTATTTTTAATGACTGACAGAAACATCATTTTGTTAGCCACAATAAATGCTTATTTCTTACTTCGCAGTAAGTTTTAACTTTTTTAAAAATAGCCCTTAGTGTTTACAGTGTTTTTGTTTTACAGAAAAAAAAAAAAAAAAAAA
>NW_006428435.1:0-1074 GCF_000296735.1 Chrysochloris asiatica | reverse complement strand
AGTTGTATCCTTTTATGTTGGGGTTCTACAAATTGTTCATATGGTTTGTCTGTCAGGCATGACAGGTCTGCTTTTTTCTTGCTGGATATGCCGGGGTAAAGGGTCCCGCACAAGTTAATTTTAGGGCTGTGACCCAGAGGCTGACGTCATAAGCAGCCACCAAAGAATTTACCCTGTGTCTGATAGGACTTTCTCTGTGCCTTGGGAAAACCAATGCTGGACTTTTTTTCCTTTGCTTTTCTTTCCCCTAACATACTGTAATAAGAACAGTGGTTAACTCTGGAATAGACCATTAATTAATCACATGCAAGTTCAAATTTAAGTGGAAGGAAATTAAAACAAATTTTCGAGAACCAAAATAAAATCTTGAATATATCCCACCCGAATTTAGTGACCATCACAAGCACAGATTTGAACCACTGAACATTAATGACTGAAGACCAGAGAAGTTGTGGGATAATAAGAACATCATAAATGAAGAAATCAAAAAGTCACTAAAAAGACAAGAAGGGAAGCAAAGACCAAAACATACATCAGAAGAGATTGAAATTTGTGCTAGAATGCTGAGAGGCTAAAGCAAATGGAAAAAATGATGAAGTAAAAGAGCTGAACAATTTAAAAGGGCAGTTTAATAAGACAGAGTAAAGTACTATAATAAAATGTGCAAAGATATGGAGTTGGAAAACCAAAAAAGAATACACTTGGCTTTTCTCAAGCTGAAAAAACTGAAGAAAAAATTCAACCCTTGAATGGCCACATTAAAGAACTTTATGGGCAACATGGAATTTTGGTGTGGCACTACTGGTTAATGTGCTGGACTGCAAAATCAGTTTGAACCACTAGGTCAGTGGTTCAAGCTCACCAGCTGCTCCTCGGAAACAGAGTTGCTATGGATTGGAACCGACTCAACAGCACTTAACAATAACAATGACAATGGGCAACACAGAGTTCTGATTTGGCATTGTAGGATAAGTATCTGACCATAAGGTCAGTTTGAATTGCAGGTTGGTGTTTCAAACTCATCAGCTGCTTCTCAGAAATCCTATACAGGGTAACTATGAGTCGGAACTGATT
>NW_006428434.1:0-1009 GCF_000296735.1 Chrysochloris asiatica | reverse complement strand
TATTTTAAGGTGTGTGTGTTTCTCTGTGGATCAATGTGCTGGGCTTCAAAGTTGGTTTGAACCACAAGGTTGGCGGTTCAAGCTCACCAGCTGCTTTTGGGAAACCCTATAGAGTCACTGTGGGTTGGAACTGACTCGACGGCACTTAACAGAAACAACAACCTCACTAGTGTTATTGTTCCCCTCATAGACCCGTCCTTTGTCTAACTGAAAATTCAGCCTTGAGGGGTAAGTTCATTTTCAGACCTGAAGGGTGATACAGGTTCTGCCAATCTCTATCCAACCAGTAAGAGTTTTATTATCTGACATTCTTTGGAATATAATTTGTCTTTGGCTGGCTGGGGTGAATTTGGTGGTGGTGGTGGTTGTGTGCCATTGAGTCAGTTCCAACTCATAGCAACCCTGTATAGGGTTTCCAAGGTTGTTAATCTTTATGGAAGCAGAAAGCCTCATTTTTCTCCTTTGGAACAGCTGGTAGTTTCAAAGTGCTGACCTCGAGGTTAGCAGCCCGACTCTGTTCAGGTCTAAACTCAGTCAGTAATTTGTCCTTGAAAACCCCATGTCTGATTGAAGCTAGAGGGAACACCTGTGCTCAGTAAATCTCATTACCCCAACATTCTCCTACAACTATATCCTTACTGAGTCCTAGAAGAACTGATTTAGGAAGTTTGTGCATTAAAGGTCTTCAAAGTCTTGTAAATATTTAGCTACTGTGTGTTTGAGATTTTACATCTTTTCCAGTAGTGTAGTGGTTACAAATTGGGCTGCGAACCTTAAGGTCAGCAGTTCAAAAGTACCAGCTGTTCCGTGGAAAAAAGATGAGGCTTTCTGCTCCCGTAAAGATTTACAACAAGGAACTTATTTCTAAAATATATAGGAAACTACAACACCTCTACAAGAAAAAGACAACCCAATTAAATGGGCACAGGACATGAACAGACACTTCACCAAGGAGGAGATCCAGACAGCCAACAAACATATGAAGAAATGTTCACGATCACTAGCCATT
>NW_006428433.1:0-1042 GCF_000296735.1 Chrysochloris asiatica | reverse complement strand
TCCACCCGATCTGCCATCTTGTTTGTTCCCCTGCCTCTTGACTTTTAGTCCATTTACATTCATTATAATTATCAATAGGTATAAATTGATAGCTGTCATTATGCTGTTTTTTTTTTTTTTAATGTTTTATTGTGAATTATGTGATAGTGTATGTGGGAGAACATTAGCTTTACTTTCAACTATCGCATATCATTTCATTGCCATGGTTACAATCCCTGCCGTGTATGTTTTTTATGGTGAGGTTGGCTTCTTTGTTCCACATGATTTTCTGCACTGAGTTTATTTTGTTTGTGGTTTTTCTTTTCATTTCTGTTATATAATGCTAATCTTTCTGACTTTCTTCTTTATTTTGATGTGAAGGTGTATTACTTTTCTTTCAGGTTACCCTATAATGTATTAAACTTTGACCCTACTTAACAGCCCTTTATCTTGAAATCTACTTGACTTCCTTGCTACTTGGAAGTTCTTTGTCTACACTAGTCCCTCTTTTTGCTTTGTAGTTGACGTCATTATAAATTGATATCTTGCTCTGTTTTCAGTCTTGTAGGTTTGTTTTACTTTAAATACTTCTGGATTGAGTTCTAGGTGGTGTTGCCATGTATATTAATCGTAGGTTATTGTTTGCTGTTGTTTTTTCTCAGTCCAAAGAACATCATTTAGTATTTTTTTGTAAATTTGATTTTGTTATTATTACAAATTAATTTCAGTTTATTTGGAAATGTCCTAATAGTGCTGTCATAAATGAGGGATGACTTTACTGTAATATATGATTCCTTTTTTTTTTTTTTTTTTTTTTTTATGTTTTATTGTGTATTATGTGATATTTTACTTGGAAAAACATTAGCTTTACATTCATCTTCTTCTTTATCATTTCATTGCCATGGTTATAATCCCCTCCATGCATCATCAACCTATACCCTGCAAGCCTGCCCTCCGGTCATCAGCACACAGGGAATATGTGATTCTTGGTTGACAGTTTTTTCTTTCAGAGTTTTGTGTATGTTATTCCATTGCCTTCTTGCCTGCATGGTTTCTGCTGAGA
>NW_006428432.1:0-1014 GCF_000296735.1 Chrysochloris asiatica | reverse complement strand
TCAACTGGTAACTGAAAGTTCAGCAGTTTGAATCCACTAGCCACTATATGAAGAAAGATATGACATCTGCTACCAGAAAGATTTACAGCCTGGGGGACCCCATAGGGCAGTTCTATTCTGTCCTAAGATGTCATGTGAGTCTGATTCTACTCAACAGCAGCATTGGGCTGAGTATTGGGTCACACAGTTTATGCTAGGCTACTAACTGAAAAGTCGGTGGTTCAAATTTACCTAGTGTACCACAGAACTCGATGGCACTTAACAACAACAACAACAACAACCACAGAAGAAAGGCCTGGTAATCTATTTCCATAAGCTTGTTGTTGTTGTTGTTAAATGACATCAAGTCAGTCTGACTCATAACATCTCTGTAAAAGGTTTCTGAGGAGCAGCTGGTGAGTTTGATCTGCCCATCTTGCATTTCAGATTACATCCATTGAAAACCCTATGGAGTATAGTTCAACATTGAAACATATGGGGTTGCCATGAGCTGGAATTGACTGGAAGGTTGTTAAGTCCTAAGACTGAATACCTTGTGTAGTGCCTTTTATTTTACTTATTTAGAAGAATAATTTATTTTAGGGAGCTCTGGTAGTGCAGTGGTTATGAGTTGGGCTGCTAATCTCACGGTCAGCAGTTCGAAACTACCAGTCTTTCTGTGAGAGAAAGATGAGGCTTTCTGCTCCCATAAAGATTTATAGCCTCCAAAACCCTATACAGGGTCATTATGAGTCAGAACCGACTCCAAGGCACATAACCACCACCACACTTTATTTTAGACAATTCTGGTTTAGAATACTCTCTTGAGGAAAAAAACGAAACATTATAGTTTGATATTTATCTCTAATTTGTCTATTAAATAGAATAAAACTCTATCATAAAATCTAATATTAACTATATATTGTTTTATATCATAATAAAAAGAAAACTGATTACTAGCATTCTATATGGAACAAATCAGATTTTATGACTTCTATAATGCACTGATAAGGAGCTCTGGTAGCGTAGTGGTTA
>NW_006428431.1:0-1049 GCF_000296735.1 Chrysochloris asiatica | reverse complement strand
TGAAGCAAATTAAAACAAGTTCATGAGAGCCAAAATATGACCCTGAATATATCCAACCTGAATTTAGAGATCATTTGAAGAACAGATTTAATGCATTAGACACTAAAGACTGAAGACCAAAAAAGTTGTGGGATGACATCAAGAACATTATATAGGAAGAAAGAAAAGGGGCTCTGAAGCTTGCCTTCCAGCATAGAGAGCAAGAAATGAGAAGGTTAAAGAGCTGAATAGAAAAATGTAAAGGTCAGTTCAAGAAGACAAAGTCAAATACTATAACAAAATGTGCAAAGACTTGGAGTCAGACACCAAAAGGGAAGAACATGCTCAACGTTTCTCAAGCTAAAGAATTGATGAAAAAATCAAGCCTCGACTCGCAATATTGAAATATTTTATGGAAAATATATTGAATGATGCAGAAATCATCAAAAGATGGTAGAAGGAATACACAGAATCACAGTACCAAAAAGAAACAGTGAATGTTCAACCATTTCAAGAGGTAGCATATGATCATGAGCCAATGAGCCTGAAGAAAGATGTCCAAGGTGCATTGGAGGCATGGACAAAGAACAAGGAACTGAGAATTGATGGATTACAAATAGAAATCTTTCAACAAACTGATGCAGCAGTGGAGGCACTCACTCATCCTTGTCAAGACATTTGGAAGACAACTACCTGGCCAACTGATGGGAACAGATTGGTTTTATCTGTGCCCATTCTAAAGACAAGTTAACCCTACAGAATGCAAAAATCATCGGACATTATCATTAATATAGCATGTAAGTAAAATTTTGCTAAAGATAATATAAAATGACAGGAAATGTAAATTGACAGAGAACTTCCAGAGATTCAAGACGGACTTAGAAGAGTACACGGAAATGAGGGATATAATTTCTGAAGTCAGATGGATCTTGGCTGAAAGCAGAGAATACAAGAAAGATGTTTACCTGTGTTTTATTGACTACACAAAGGCTTTTGATTGTGTGGGTCATGACAAGCTATGGACAACATTGTGGAGAATGTGTATTCCGGAACACTTAATTGTGTTCACG
>NW_006428430.1:0-1074 GCF_000296735.1 Chrysochloris asiatica | reverse complement strand
TCTCTACTTTACCAAGCATGGTGTCCTTCTACAGGGACAGGTCCCTTCTGAGAACATTTTCATAGTAAATGAGACCAAATCTTAACATCCTCTCTTGTAAGAAGCTTTCTGGCTGTACTTTTTCCAGTATAGATGTGCTCATTCTTCTGGTTGTATATTTAATATTCTTCAGCTGCATTATAATTCAAAGGCATCAATTCTTCTTTAATGTTCTTCACTCATTGTCCAGCTTTTGCATGTATGTGAGGCAATTGAAAAGACAATGACTGAGTCAGACACTCCTTAGACCTCAAAGAACAGCCAATTTGCCCAGTGTAATACATCTTTTGATTTCTTGACTGTACAGGGAATTCCTGGTTTGGTCCTGTAGGATCAGCTCAGGACTGCGAACCACAAGTGTGGCAGTCCAAACCCAGCTCAGAAACACTTTACAGAGTCACAGTGAGTCAGAACTGACTCGATGACATTTAACAACAACTTTCAGGGGTGTTGAGTGCTGATCCGAGTAAAATGATAGATGTCTTTGACAATGTCATGGTGTTATTGGTCCATTTATGAGGGTTTTCTTTCTTTACTTTGAGGTATAATCCATACTGTCTATGATCTTTATCAGTAAATTCTTCAAGTCCTTTTCACTTTCGGTAAGCAAGATCATGTTATATACATATCACAGATTGTTGATGAGCCTTCCTGTAATTCCGATGCCATGCTTTTCTTCATAGAGTCTAACTTCTCGTATTATTGACTCAGCATATAGATTGAAGACATTTGTGAGAGTATACAAATTTCTCACTGAGACAAAACTTTTCATATGTTAAACCGTGTAGCATTCCCTTGTTTTGTTCAAATGGCTGACTTTTGGTCTCTATATAGGTTCCACATGAGCATAATTATGTGTTCTGGAATTCCCATTTTTCATTTTTCATAGTGCTGTTTCACACAGTAGAATACCTTTGCATAGTTAATAAAAAACAAACATCTTTTGGTATTCTTTCAGTTAAGATCCATTTGCCATCTCCTGGTTTAGCTGAATGTTGTTGTTGTTAAGTACCGTGGAGTCAGTTCTGACTCATA
>NW_006428429.1:0-1075 GCF_000296735.1 Chrysochloris asiatica | reverse complement strand
CACTTGGAATACTGAAAGATTCCTTGGGTAAAATAGTGAATGATGCAGAAAGCATCAAAAGAAGATGAAAAGAATACCCAGCATCACTGTACCAAAAAAGAAAAAAGAATGGTTAGTTTTCAATCTGCAAATAAAGACAGCTTTACATCTTTTCAGTGTAGATGTTTTTGTTTCTCTTGCATTATTGCTCTGGTTAGGATGTCTAATACAATAATGAACAAACGTTGACGGCAGCTTTGTTCCTAATCTTAAGGGTGAGCCATTCAATCTTACACCATTAAGTATAGATTTAAAGATGTCTTTTATTTATATCAGGGATAATGCCTTCTATTTATTCCTAGTGTGGAAAGAGATTTTATTTTTTGGAATCTGGTGCATTGCATTGATTTTTTTTTAATGTTAAGCCAAGCATACTTTCTTGTAATAAGCACGGATTGTTAATGAAGTGATCATTTTAATTGGTTTTAAAATTTGATTTTCATAAATTATGTTAAGAATTGGACTATAGGTATGCTTGTTTACTTTCTTTTCATGTCTTTGTCTGAGTTTGGCATTAGAGTTATAATATATCTCTATAGGAAAGAGAATTATTTACCTGACTTTAGTTTTCTACAAGAATCTTTTTTAAGCCAAGGCAAGGTGGAGGCGTAGGCAGACATATTGAATCAATTCTGCAACAAAAACATGGGAAATAGAGATACAGATGGTGATCCTGGAACCCTGTGCATCAGAGGATAGGACAGAGTTCTGGAATGAGGCTAGACTGAAAGAGGAAGCTGCACAGAAGTAAAGGAGAAGAAAAACTGGCAGACTGTGGGAACATGTGAAGCAGCGTGGTCATCTTGAGCTTTTTTTTTTTTTTTTTTAATTTTTTATTGTATGATAATTTACATGGGCAAACATTAGTTTTACATTCATTCTATCACACATCATTTCATTGCCATAGTTACCATCCCGTCCATGCATCATCACCCAACCAAAGGGTATACCCAGCAGGCCCCCTCTCCCCCACGGTCCTCAGCACACAGCCCCCTTCCCTCCCTGGATCTCAAGTCCTCAGCCACTCCATTTATCC
>NW_006428428.1:0-1074 GCF_000296735.1 Chrysochloris asiatica | reverse complement strand
GAGGTTGGCCCAGGATCGGGCAGTATTTCGTTTGGCTGTGCATAAGGTCACAATGAATCAGTATCGACTCAATGGCACCTAATAACAACAAAAAATGGCTAGTGATCACAAACATTTCTTCATATGTTTGTTGGCTGCCTGGATTTCCTCCTGGGTGAAGTGTCTGTTCATGTTCTGTTCCCATTTTATAATTGGGTTATTTGTCTTTTTCTTGTAAGGTGTTGTAGTTTCCTATATATTTGAGAAATCTTCCTTTGTCTGATGTGCCATTGCAAAATATATTTTTTTCCCATTCTGTGGGTCCTCTTTTTATTCTTCTGGTGAAGTCTTTTGATGTACATCAGTTTTTAGTGTGTCCCAATCATCTATTTTGTATACTTTTCTTTGTTAATTTTCAAAATATTTGGTAATCTGTGTATTCTCTGAATTAGAGTCCCTCACATTTGTCCCTATTTTTTCACTGATAGCTTTTATAATTCTGGGATTTACATTTAGGTCTTCAATCCATACTGATTTGGTTTTTGTATAAGGCGTGAGGTAAAGGTTTTGTTTCAATCTTTTGCATTTCATTTTCCAGTTCTGCCAGCACCATTTGTTGAAGAGACTATCCCCTCCCATGTGATATATTTAGGTAGCTTGTCAAAAATCAGTTGGCTGTATGTGGATGAGTTAATTTCTGGATTCTTGATTCTATTCTAATGATCAATCTATCTTTCATTGTATCAGTACCAAGCTGTTTTGACCACTGTAGCTGTGTAATAAATTTTGAAGTTGGGGAGTGAGAGGTTTCCAACCTTATTCTTCTTTTTAAGCAGTGCTTTGCTTATCCTGGGTTTCTTTCCTTTCCATATAAAGTTTCTAATTGTGTTTCCCATCTCTTTGAAGAATGTCATGGGAGTCTGGATTGGGATTGCATTATATGTGTAAATTGTTTGGGTCAGTATTGACATTTTCACAATGTTGAGTCTTCCTATTCAGGAGCATGGTACATTCTTCCATTTTTGTTGGTCTTTTTTGGTTTCTTGTAGTAGTATTTTGTAGTTTTCTTTGTATAGGTCCTTTGTTTCTCTGGTT
>NW_006428427.1:0-1055 GCF_000296735.1 Chrysochloris asiatica | reverse complement strand
CTCCAGGTAGATGTGATCAGGAAATGGGCTTCCCTTTTCACTCTTCTTCCTGAGAAGTTTCAAGATACCACTGTTGGTTGTTTTGATGTAACTTAGGATTTAATTTTTGGCCTACTTCCTCTTTGGTCTGCTTGTCCCGCTCCACAATCCCTGTTCAGGCCTTTTTTCTAGTTGGAAACAGTTCAGGGCCGGCTGTGGCCCTTTGGTTTTAATTGGAAACTGTCTCTTTAAATTTTGAGGATCTCTGTGCACATGCGTAGTAGAACCCTCCGAGGGTGGGGCTGAGGTGCCCAGTAGCTCAGGCACCTCTATAGTCACCAGAATGGAGGTGTGCAGACAGCAAGGGACCAATTGAACAGCTACCAAAAGTAAAGAATGTCCACACCTTTATCTCAGCGGTTCTTCCAGGCATCTGTGGCTCACTCCAATCCTTCCCCCACGTGGTCTTACCCAAGATGGCAGCTCCTGGAGCAGCTGAGCGTCCCAGATTAGAAAGCAACAGATGTCTTGCTTCTGCCACAAATTCCCCCAGCTGTGAGACTTCCAACCTTCTTAGTATTCCTTTATATGTGTTTCAGAGTTCTGGGGCCATCCTTTGAGCCTGCTTGGTCGGGTATTCTGTGTTGTTGTTGTTGGTGGAGCTCCCTGCTACACATCCAGCTTATCTGTCATCTTGTTTGTTCTAAGGGCTACCTTTTCAAGGTAGAGTTGATCTTAATGACTTGAATGGAGCAAAGTTTTGGTAACTTCATTTACTGATGTGATAAAATTCAACTGAGAAGAAACAGCTACAAACATCCATTAATAACCAGCATATGGAATATACAAAGTGTGAATGTAGGAAAATTGGAAGGTATCTAATATGAAATGGAACACCTAAAGAGCACTCTCCTAGGCTTAGTGAGTGGAAATAGACAGGTATCTGCCATTTAGAATAGGACAATAATATAGTTACTATACTTGGAATGACAAATTGAAGGGAATAGTGTCACATTCATCTTCAAAAAGAACATTTCAAGATTTATCTTGATGTACAATGATGTCTGTGATAGGAT
>NW_006428426.1:0-1074 GCF_000296735.1 Chrysochloris asiatica | reverse complement strand
CCCTTCATCTTGAAAATGAATAGAGACAACTGCAAATATCCATGAATAATCGGATCATGGGATATACAAAGTATGAGTCTAGGAAAATTGGTAGTTATCAAAAATGAAATGGAATGCACAAACATTGTATCGTAGGCATTAGTGAGCTGAAATGGACTGACACTGGTAATTTTGAATCTGACTTTCACATGGTTTACTGTGCGAGGAATGACAAAGTGATGAATGACATTGCATTCATCATCAAAAAGAACATATCCAGATCTGTCTTGAAGTACAACACTGTGGTAGGAAAATATCCTAAAGGAAGACCATTTAATACCATTATTATTCAAATTTATGCACCAACCACTAAGGCCAGTGATAATGAAATTGAAAAATTATACCAACTTCTTCAGTCTGAAATTGAGCAAACTTGCATTCAAGATGTATTGATAATTACTGGCAATTGGAACTAAAAGATTGGAAACAAAGAGGTAGGATCAGTGGTTGGGAAATCTGGTCTTGGTGATAGAAATGATGCTGGAGATTACATGATAGAATTTTGCCAGACCAATGACTTCTTCATTGTGAATACCTTATTAAAACAACATAGAAGACAGCTATGAACCCCACCAGATGGAATACACAGACATCAAATTGATTACATCTGTGGAAAGACATGAGAGAAAAGCTTTGTATCATAAGACAAAACAAGGACAGGGACAGACTGTGGAACAGACCATCAATTGCTCATATGCAGGCTGAGGTGGAAGCTGAAGGAAATGAAAATAAGTCTGTGAGAGCCAAAATGTGACCTGAACATGTTCCACCTGAATTTAGAGATCATCTGAAGAATAGATTTGATGCATTAGATATTAGAGACCGAACACCAGCAGAGTTGTGGGATGACACCAAGAGCATCATACAAAAAGAAAGCAAAAGCTCATTCAGAAGAAAGAGAGAAAGAAAAAACCAAAATGGATGTCAGAAGAGACTCTGAGACTTGCTCTCCAACATTGGAGATGCTAAAGCAAATAAAATAAATGAGGAACTAAGAAAGCTGAATAGAACATTTTGAAAAGCAGCTCCAGAGAA
>NW_006428425.1:0-1073 GCF_000296735.1 Chrysochloris asiatica | reverse complement strand
AAAAACACACACAAAAATCAGAGGGAATAGAAGCAAGTACTGTTGAATGATGATGCCATGGAGAAGATTGTAATCATTGCAATGAAACAATGAGTATAAAACTGATGTTCTCCCATGTAAACTATCACTCAATTCACAATAAAATCTTTAAAACAAAGAGAAACCCCATATGTATTTGGTTCATTTCTACTTTCTTTATCTTCACTCTTGAGACATTTTATAAAGGCCTTCATTCCTCAACAAAGGGTTCTGTCTTTCTCTCTCTCACTCTGTGTGTAAGTGTATGTTTCTCATGGTCTCTTTCAGGTGCAAATGTGCTAGTTTCCATATGGAATTTTCAAATTTCATAATTTTGGAATATCTTTTTAGTAGTGCAAACTCTATTGAATGCACAGGTTGAAATATGCTTTCTCCATTGAATCACTCTATGGAAAATTGGGCCTATTAGGAACTGAATATTCTGAGTGCATTTTTTTCTGTGAAAAATAAAAAGAGTGATTTTGGTTATAGAAGTCCAGAAGCACACTAACATGTACTTAGGCTGAAATACCAGACCCTTCTTAATTTTAGCTGCAACAACATGCTTGATGTGAGTCCTTTTTGCATTATTTACTGGATGGATACTAACAAGTTGGAAATTAATTTCATTAGATCTGGGATATTCATTTGTTTTAGTTGTTGATAATGCTATTTCCTCCATTTTGTTTCTATTCTCTCCATCTTGCATTCCTTTTAATTATATGCTGTACGAAGCTCTAGTTTTCTTAATCTTTACCTCTAGTTTAATGAGTTTATTTGTTCCCATTTATGTTGCTGTGGTTGTCTTTATATTTTCTACATCTATAAAAAATCACAAGTGTGTACGTTCACTTATGATATTATTTATTCAACAAATATTTATTAAATATCTTCTATTTATGAGGCACTCGTGTACATTGTTGCTGTTGTTAAGTACCGCGGAGTCATTTCCAACTCATTGTTGTTGTTGTTATGTGCCATCGAGTCGGTTCCGACCCATAGCGACCCTGTACAGGGTTTCCGAGGGTGTAAATCCTTACGGGAGTAGAAAGCCT
>NW_006428424.1:0-1045 GCF_000296735.1 Chrysochloris asiatica | reverse complement strand
TCTCCCTGTTTGAGTCTCCCAGCCACTGGAGGCTCCGCATGAGCTGGTTCCCGCCCCGTCCCCACAAGCCCAAAGGAGCTTGGGCTGCTGCGGCGCACTTTTAAAAAGCCTGTAATTCCTTGCACAGTGATTTCTCAAAGAAGTGGGTCTAAGGCTCTGGCACACTAAGATTCACGCGGGCTGTGAGACTGTGAATTCCTACCTGGGAGGTTTAACTTGTGAGTTTTCCCCCCCTCATCCCGGAGCTCCCACTCACCCGCACCGCCTGGCCACCCTGGCAAACCGGAAACCTGTATTTATTTTTTCTTGCATCAATTACTTGGCTTAACATTAGCACTTATTTATTATCATCTTTATTTTCTAAAAATATTTTAGTGGAAAAAGAAACTTACCTTTTCAGATTACTTGCACTGACATTTGGCAAAACCAAAGTAATGTATACTTGCAAATCCAACAGTAATATTAAGACATGCTGGATAAAAACAATTATTACAGATTTAAGACACCAAATTGTATTGTTTAAATGAAAGATGACTTTCAGAAGAAAAAAAAAAAAAGAAAGAAAAGAATCATTAGTACATAGCTACATGAGTTACACAAAATAACCTCAGCTCATATCTAGAAATACCACATCGGCCTTATAGTATGCCATCTAGTCACCAGGATATGTCTCATCCCCTCTTCCTCACCTTTTTTCTATAAATGAATCACAATGTATTATTCTTCTGTGTCAATTTTTACTCTATATTATGTTTGATATATTTTAAATTCTATTAAAAGCAGTAATAATTCATTTATTTTCATTACTAGTTGCGGGATGACATGAAGGACATCATTCATGATGAGAGTAAAATGTTTTTAAAAAAGACAGGAAATAAAGGAAAGATTAAAATGAATGTCAGAAGAGACTTTGAAACTTGATTTTGAGCATAGAATAACTAATGTGAATGGAAGACAAAATAGCATATAACAGCTGATTAGGTTTCAGATAGTGCCTCCAGAAGACTAAATAAAGTATTAAAATGAAATGGGCAGAAACCTGGAG
>NW_006428423.1:0-1074 GCF_000296735.1 Chrysochloris asiatica | reverse complement strand
CACGAGAGCCAAATTATGACCTTGAACATATCTCACGTGAATTTAGAGATAATCTCAAGAACAGATTTGATGTATTAGACACTAAAGACCAAAGACTGAAAGAGTTGTGGGATGACATCAAGAACATCATACAGGAAGAAAGCAAAAGGTCACTGAGAAGACAAGAGAGAAGGAAAAGATCAAAATGGATGTCAGAAGAGATTCTGAAACTTGCTCTCAAGTGTAGAGTTGCTAAAACAAATGGAAGAATGAGGAGGTACAAGAACTGAACAGAACATTTTAAAGGTCAGCTCTAGAAGACAGAGTCAAATATTATAATGAAATGTGAAAGACCTGGAGTTAGAAAACCAAAAGGAAAGAGCACACTCAGTGTTTCTCAAGCTTAGAGGACTGAAGAAAAAATTTAAACCTTGACTTGCAGTATTGAAGGATTCTATAGGCAAAATACTGAATGATGAAGAAAGCATGAAAAGAAGATGGAAGGAATACACAGAGACACTGTACCAAAAATAAATGGCTGATGTTCAACCATTTCAAGTGGTAGCATATGATCTAGAGCCAATGATACTGAAGGAAGAAGTCCAAGATAAGTTGAAGTCATTGGCAAAGAACAAGGTGTCAGGAATTGATGGAATACAAATTGAAATCTTTCAACAAAGCGAAGCGGCACTGGAGGCACTCACTCATCTATGCCAAGAAATTTTGAAGACAAATACCTGGCCTACCGACTGGAAGAGATCTGTATTTGTGCCCATTCCAAAGAGAGGTGACCCAACGGAATATGGAAATCATTGAACAATATCGTTGATACACCATGTGAGTAAACTTTTATAAAGGCAATGTAGAAATAGCTGCAACTTTATGTTGACCTAGAGAACTTCCAGAGGTTCAAGCCGGTTTCAGAAGAGGCCGTGGAACAAGGGGTATCATTGCAGACGTCATATGGATCTTGGCAGAAAGCAGAGAATACCAGAAAGATGTTTACCTTTGCTTCATTGACTATGCAAAGGTTTTCAATTGTATGGATCATGACAAGCTATGGATAACATTGCAAAGTATCATTATTCCAGAACA
>NW_006428422.1:0-1016 GCF_000296735.1 Chrysochloris asiatica | reverse complement strand
CAGATGACCATATCAGCACATGTCCAGAAACAAGATAAAATGTCTGAAACAAATGACTTAGGGATAGACCTGGACCCCATTCTGAAGGAGGACAGGCCTTGGAAATGCCTGAGAAGGAATTTAGAAACATGTTTATAAAGTGTCTCAAAACACTTTACAGTGGCAATGGGATTGAGGAAAATAAGGAGAAGAAGTCAGTAAAGTGCTACATAAACAGTCAAATAAGACAGATACAGCATTGCGAGCAATTCAAAACCTACAGAAAGAGGTCCAAACAATCAATAATAGAATATCAGAAATAGACAATACACAGAAAGGGCAAAGGAGTGGAATTGAAGAGATGGATGGCAAAACTAGTGAGCTGGAAGGCAAATCTCTCAATACCACTAAGAAGAGCAAGCAGAAAAAAGGATAAAAAAGTTTGAAGAAAGTCTAATTCATATTGGACAACATGAAGAGGAATAACTTAAGAATTATTGGCATTCCAGAACAAGAAGAATCACAGAAGTCCACAGAGGAAATAGTTGAAAAACTGCTGGCAGAAAATTTCTCTAACATCTTGAAAAAATGAAAAGGTAAACATTCAAGAAGCTCAATAAACCCCAGGAAGGACAGACCCCAAAAGAAAATCACCAAGACATAATCAGGCCCTCCAAAATCAAAGATGAGACAATACTGAAAGTAGCCAGGGAAACGAGAAGCGTTGCATATAAAGGTAAGCAAGACAGATTAAGCTCGGCTATCTCAGCAGAAACCGTGCAGGCAAGAAGGCAATGGGGTGACACATATAAAACCCTAAAAGAAAAAGACTACCAACAAAGAATCCTTTATCCAGCAAAGCTATAAATTAAATATCATGGTGTAACCAAAATGTTCCAGGATAAACAGAAGCTAAGGGATTTTGCCAAAGCCAACTGTGTGTTACAAAACATCTTAAAGGGAGGTCTGTGGACTGAGAACCAAGAAGAACAGACAACAACCAGAGGTTGAAATATCTGGCAGCACCTCTCAGAACT
>NW_006428421.1:0-1075 GCF_000296735.1 Chrysochloris asiatica | reverse complement strand
AGGAGTCCTGGAGTCCTGGTGTGGCACTGTGAATTAATATGCTAGACTGCAAAGCAGTTTGAACCGCAAGGTTGGCGGTTCAAGCTCACCAGCTTCTCCTAGGAAACCCTATTCAGGGTCGCTATGGGTCAGAAATGACTCGATGACACTTAACAACAACAACAACAACAACAGGAGTCCTGGTGTGGTGCTGTGGGCTAATGCGTCAGACTGCAAAGTCATTTGAATTGCAAGGCCAATGGTTCAAGCTCACCAGCTGCTCCTTGGAAACCCTATACTGGGTTGCTATGGGTCGGAATCGACTCAACAGCACTTACCAACAACAACGATGGCTAATGATTTTGAACATTTCTTCATGTTTGTTGGCTGCCCGAATGTCTTCCTTGGTAAGTGTCTGTTCATGTCCTTTTCTCATTTCATAATTGGGTTGTTTGTCTTTTCCTTGTAGAGGTGTTATAGTTTATACAGTTTAGACATTAGTCTCTTGTCTGATATGTCTGATATATCTTGCAAAATGTTTTCCCAGTCTGTGTGCTCTCTGTTTACTCTTTTGGTGAAATCTTTTGAAATGAGTAAGTGACAGATCTTCAGGAATTCCCATTGTCTTCTATTGTTTGTACATGTTTCGTCATGTTGTACAATGTACTAATGGCATGCATTGTTGTGCTTCTTGTTGTTAGGGGCCATCGAGTCGATACCGACTCCTAGCGACCCCATGCACAACGGAATGAAACACTGCCCAATCCTGGGCCAACCTCACAATTGTTGCCACACTTGAGCCCATTGATGCTTCCACTTTGCCAATCCATCTCGCTGGACCTCTTCCACTTTTTATCTGACCCTCCACCTTACCAAACATGATATCTTTAGAGCTCCTAAATTTGTCTCTATTTTTTCATTGATGATCTTATGGCTCTCGGTTTTACATTTAGGTCTTTAATCCACATTGAGTTTGTTTTTGTATGTGGTGTGAGATATTGGCTTTGTTTTATCTTTTGCAAAAGGATTTCCAGTGTGGCTAGCACCAAGTGTTGAAGAGACTGTCTTTTCCTTATTTAATGTATTTTGACCCTTT
>NW_006428420.1:0-1020 GCF_000296735.1 Chrysochloris asiatica | reverse complement strand
AAAAGAGATACCGAAGACTTGAATAACCTTATCAACCAATTTGACCCAACAGATCAGGATCCATAACCCTCCCCCAAACAACAACACAATACTCACTGTTGTAACATGCACGGGGACATAGACAGCATAGACCCTATTCTGGGCCACAAAATACAAGGGCTGTTGTTAACTGCTGTAGAGTTGGTTCCAACTCATAGGGTTTCCAAGGAGTGTCTAGTGGGTTTGACCAGTTGTCTTTGTGGTTCAAACTTATCTTGTGGTCCAGGGTTTTATTTGAAATGATTGCTATAATATAAAGTTCGTCTCTGACCACGATAGAATTCAACTAGTAATAAAAAAGCAGAAAGGTATCTGAAAATTCCCAACATATTTCTAAATGACTCATGAATCATAGAGGAAAACTCAAGGAAAATTAGGAAATATTTTCAGTTGAATGGAAATGAAAACTCAACTTACCCAAAATACCAACCACCAGGAACGAAAAAGATATATAATCACAGCTCCTTAGTAAGATGAACAACCCAATTTTAAGTGGGAAATGGGAAAAGTGTAGTTTTTTTAAACAAATGGTATTTGGACAACTGGTAATCTCAGAACTACGACCCTTACGTCATACATGTTATGGACTGAAGTATCTTGGCCCAAAATACGTGTTGCAGTACTAACCCCTGTGAACAGGACTGGTTTGGAAGTGGGATGCTTTTGTTATGTTAATGAAGCAATACCAGACTAGTGTGAGTCACAAAGAGTGGAATAACATAAACACACAGCGGAAACAGATACCATGTTAACAGCCTCTAAGAATGTCAAACTGCTGGCAGTCATCAGAAACTAGGAAGGAAGTGCTCAGAAGGAATCAATTCTGCTGACACTCTGATTTGGACTTCTCCTCTGCAGAACTATGAGACCATACATTTCTAGTCTTTAAAAGCATCCATTTGTGGACTTTTGTTAAGGCAGCACTGTTGTTGTTATTAGGTGCCATTGAGTCGGGACCAACTCGTAGTGACCTTATGCACA
>NW_006428419.1:0-1027 GCF_000296735.1 Chrysochloris asiatica | reverse complement strand
ACTCAAAGGTAACACATGAGCAGGCATGCAGGCTTGCTGGCGAACACATTGGTCTACTGGTGATTGGAAGAGGGGGAAAGTCAGCAATGAAAAAAAAAAAAAAAAAATGGGTTGAGTTCAACCACATTTCATACATTTCCACTGACCTAGAGAAGAGAGAGTGAACAGGAAGGGTTGGTAGGTCCAATGTGTGGGGAGACCTGTGGACTCCTGAATTCAAGGACAAGGACATAGCCATGGAGGGCTAGAGCTGAGAGTGAAGCATCCAGCTGATATGAAGTGAGGGGGATGCAGAAGAATGTCCAGATTTGCAGATTGTACCCATTTGACCTAGCCTCGATGGCTTGATAATCAGAACTCAACTAGAGGAAGATTTAAAAAAAAAATTTGTTTGATAAAGGAAATGAGAGTAAATTGCTACAATTTGATGAACTTGACCTATACTTATGGAAGTAGTAAGCTAAAAATTCCAATTGAGAGGGAAGGAGTCTTCACATCAAGTATCAATCCTATCTTCTCTGTGCACAGGGTAGTTAGGGATGGGCAACTTAGACATTGGTTACCTAAAATGAGGGGCGATAAAGGCAAGAAGTGACTGACTTACAAGTTTTCAAGAGGAAGTTTAGTTTCAGAGTGTGGGGAGGAAGGTAGAATCCCCACTGAATAGTTTTCATCTTGTCCAGATGGGTCTGGTGAAACAAGATGCTTATAAGATTCTTACGATTCAATAGTGAGCAATCATTATCATGAGTAATTGAGACTGTCACAACTGTAAAGGTATATGTTTTATAATAAAAAACAGGAGTACTTAATCTAACAGTCCAGAAATAGAGGATCCTAAGACCATCAAGGGAGAAGAGCACAGGCAGAATTTGGGACCCTATCCAGAGAAGCAGAGATGCCAGAGATGGAGGCAGAGATAAGGACATAGAGAGAGAGTGCAGCTGAGGACTCTAGAGAAAGACTGAGTGCTGGCAGCCAGGAGGCAGGCTTACAGAATGTGCCCTTTGGTTATTTAAATGATTAT
>NW_006428418.1:0-1075 GCF_000296735.1 Chrysochloris asiatica | reverse complement strand
AGTAGAGATGAGTTAATTAAATGTTTTGACCAAATATAGCAGGCTAATTTTTTAAAAAGGTTTTTATTGTGAATTGAGTGATAGATGACATAGGAAAACATTGGTTTTACACTCACCATTTCATTGCAATGATTACAGTCGCCTCCGACTGTAATCATTCAAAGTATTTGCTTCTATTCCTTCTGTTGTTTTGTTTTGTTTGCAGGGGATGTACACAAAAACACTCAGGAATATATAATAATTTAAACAACCAAAGGGCACATTCTGTAAGCCTGCCTCCTGGCCACCAGCACACAGCCCTTTCTCTTTCCATGAGTCTAGAGTCCTCAGCTGCTCTCTCTCTCCATGTCCTCATTTCTGCCTCCATCTCTAGTATCACTGCTTCTCTGGATAGAGTCCCACATTCCACTCATGCTCTTTTCCCTTGATGGTCCTACGGTCCTCTGTTCCTGGATTGTAAGATTAACTACTCCCACTTTTGTTACAAAACTTCTACCTTTACAATTGTGAGAGTCACAATTAGTTGTGATAACAATTACTCACTATTGAATCATAAGACTCTTATCCACATCTCCTTTCGCCAGACCTGTCTAGATAAGATGAAAACTATTCAGTGGGGATTCTATCTTGCCCTGCACACTCTGAAACTAAACTTCTTGAAAACTTGTAAGCCAGTCACTTCATGAGCAGGCTAATTTTCAATTGGATAATTTTGTATGACCCATAAATACTGTTATCAATTTTGGCAGCAAAAGGTTCCCCACCCCCAGTTTAGCCACAGGCAGGTATATAGTTGTTCTTGTTACATACCATTGGGTCACTTCCTACTCATGGAAATCCTGTATAGGGTGTCTGAGGAGCAATTGGTGAGTTTGAACCACCAACTTTGTGGTCCAAACCAACTTTGAGGTTCAATATAGACATCATTTTTGCTGCTTTAATCTGAATTTCTCTCTCATGACTAAGTTGTACACCTTTTCATGTGTTTATTGGTTACTTTGGATATCTTTTTGTAAAGTGCTTCTTCAAGAGTTTGGGCCGTTTTTCCACTGAGTTGCCATTTTCTTATTGAATT
>NW_006428417.1:0-1075 GCF_000296735.1 Chrysochloris asiatica | reverse complement strand
AAAGGGAAGAACATGCTCAGCATTTCTCAAGCTGAAAGGACAGAAGTAAAAATCCTTTCGATATTAAAGGATTGTAAGGGCAAAATAATGAATAATGCAGAAAGCATTACAGATTATGGAAGGTATACACAGATTTACTGTGTACAAAACAAATGGTCAATGGTCAAACATTTCAAGAGGTAACATGTGATCAAGAACTGATGCTACAGAAGGAAGAAATCCAAGCTGCACTGAAGGCACTGGTGAAAAACAAGACTCCAAGAATTGACAAAGAGCAAATGGAAATCCTGCAACAAACTGATGAAGCACTTGGAGATGCCAACTCATCTATATCAAAAAATTTGGAAGACAGCTACCTGGCCAACCAGTTGGATTCACATTTGTGTCTATTCCAAAGATAGGTGACGCAATGGAAATGTGGAAATAATTGAATAATATCATTAATATCACATGCAAGCAAATTTTTGCTGATGATAATTCAAAAAGGGACGCAACAGTACAACGACAGGCAATTGCCACAAATTCAAATTGGATTCTGAAGAGGATATGGAATGAGAGCTATCATTGCTGACATCTGATGAATAGTGGCTGAAAGCAGAGAATACCAGAAAGATGTTTACTTGTGCTTTACTGACTATGCAAAGACTTTTAACTGCATGGATCATGGCAAGCTATGGATAACATTGAGAAGAATGGGTAGTCTGACCACTGAACTGTGCGAATGAGAAATCTATACATAGACCAAGAAGAATTCATTTGAACAGAACAAAGGAATACTGAATGGTTTAAAATTAGGAAAGGTGTCAGAGATGTATTCTTTCACTATACTTACTCAATGTGCATGCTGAGCAAATGTAAGAAGGTGCATTACATGACGAAGAACATGATGGCATAAGGATTGGAGGAAGATTCATTAATAATCTGTGATATGTAGATGATACAACCTTGTTTGCTTGAAATAAAGAAGACATAAAATACTTACTGATGAAGATCAAAGATAACATCTTTCAGTATGGATTGCACTTTAATCGAAAGAAAACAAAAATCCTCACAACTGGACTAATTAATAAGCATC
>NW_006428416.1:0-1076 GCF_000296735.1 Chrysochloris asiatica | reverse complement strand
CTTTGGGTAGGCAAACATTTTTGAATGGAACACAAAAGTACAAGTCATAAGGAATAAGTATGATAATTTGGAATCATTAAAACGAAGATTTTTTTGCTCATCAAAAGACACCATTGCAAGGGAAAAGGCAAGCCACAATATAGGAGAAGAAATTTATGTGTTCTCTGTGTGTATGTATGTATTCAATAAAAGATTCATTCAGAATATACTACTACTAAAGAAAAAACAGCCCAAATAAAAAATGGGTGAAAGACTTGAACAGGCACTTCAAATGGCCAATAGACTATTTATTGTTGTTAAGTGTTGTTGAGTCAGTTCTGACCTATAGCGACCCTGTATAGGGTTTCTGAGGAGTGGCTGGTGAGCTTGAACCGCCAACCTTGCAGTTTAAACTGACCTCGCAGTCCAGTGCATTAACCCACAGTGCCACACTATTGTAAAGTGCCTTCAATTTGGTTCTGACTCAGTGATCCCCTTTAAGGTTTCTGAGTTTGTACATCTTTGCAGGCACAGAAAGCCTCATCTTTCTCTCATGGAGTGACTGGTAAGGTTGAACTACTAACTTGTGGTTAACAGTCTAGTACTTACCCAATAGGGCCACCAGCACTCCTGCACTTTATTTATTAGGAAAAGGCAAATTGAAACCAGAGATACTACACACACACACACACATGCACACACTAGTGTGGTTAAAAAACCTGATAATACTAAGGGTTGACAAACACGTGGAACAAAAGGAACACTCACAGACCTATTTTTAAAACTCGCAGTGTTGCAAAGCTCAACATGTACATGCCCTATAACCTAGCATTTCTATCCCTTAGAGACCCAACATATACATTAATAGCCCAAATGACAGATACAAAAATGGTCATAGTAGCAATCCGTATGATAGCAAAAGCTGAAAATAACAAATGTTCATCAATGATGTAATTATATTATGATATACTCATACAAAAGGAGCTCTGGTAGCGTAGTGGTTACGAATCGGGCTGCGAACCTTAAGGTCAGCGGTTCGAAACTACCAGCTGCACTGCGGGAGAAAGATGAGGCTTTCTACTCCCGTAAAGATTTAC
>NW_006428415.1:0-1076 GCF_000296735.1 Chrysochloris asiatica | reverse complement strand
GGGGAAAACATCAATGAAGTTGTGAGCTAAGTCTGACCACGTTCAATACACTCCTGTGAACCTGGGTTGAGACCTAGATGGCCAGCAGTATGGCAAGACTTGGAGACTCCTAGGCCCAGAGACAGTGACATGGCCACAGAGGACTAGAGCGGAGAGTGAAGCATCAAGCTGATAAGAAGTGAGGAGAAATGCACAAGAACACCCATATTCGCAGATAGTATCCACTTGACTTGGCTTCAATGGCTGGATGATCAGAACTTGACTAGAAGAAAGAAGAGGAAAAAAGGGTAATCTGATGCAATTTGATGAACTTGACCTACACCTATGGATGCAGTAGCTCAAAAGAGGGAACAAAGCTTTACAGCGAGGATCATTCCCACCCCCTCAGTACACAGGGTAGACAGGGATGGGCAACTAAGACATTGGCTACCCAAAATGGGGGTGCTAAAAAGGCAAGAAGTGACTGGCTTACAAGCTTTCAAGAGGGAGCCTAGTTTCAGAGGGTACACAGGAAGGTAAAATCTCCATTGAGTGGCTTCCAATCTGTCTGATGAAAGGAGATGGGGATAAGACTCATGTAGTACAATAGTGAATACTTGCTATCAGGGCTGACTGTGAGGGTTGGAAATGCAAAGGTAGACGTTTTGTAACAAAAGGAGTGGAGTGGTTGATTGTGCAGTCCATGAGCGGAGGTCCCTGGGACTATCAAGGGAGAAGAGTGTGAGACCCTACCCAGAGAAGTAGTGACGCCAGAGATGGAGGCCAAGACAATGACGTGGAGATGGAGAAATGACAAGTACTCTAGACCCAGGAAGGGAGAGGGGCTGTGTGCTGACCACCAGGGGGGCAGGCTTGCGGGTGTACCCTTTGGTTGTTTGATGAGGCATGGAGGGGATTGTAATCATGGCAATGAAATGAAATATGATAAGATGAATGTAAAGCTAATGTTCTCCCATGTAAACTAACGTAATTCACAACAAAAACTAAAAACAAAACAAAAAAACGAATGAGCGGCCATAGAATGATTTCCCTCCACACACACAGCTTGGTTGGGCTGGGTCTTCCTGCTCAGAACC
>NW_006428414.1:0-1040 GCF_000296735.1 Chrysochloris asiatica | reverse complement strand
GAAAATTTCTAAATTAATGTGTCACATGGGGATTCAACTGGAGTCCTGGTGTGGTACTGTGGGCTAATGTGTAAGACTGCAAAGTCATTTGAACTGCCACATTGGTTGTTCAAGCTCACCAGCTGTACCTTGGAAACCCTATACAGGGTCGCTATGGGTCGGAATCTACTCAACAGCACTTAACAACGACAATGGGGATTCAGCTAGAAGTAATTGGATGACCTTTGAGAAAGTTAGGATTGGTTGTCTGAAGAAAATTCTGTCCCATTCTGTGGAACAGTCTTCCAGTGACAGAGGATTCCACTTTCAATCCTACATAAAGAATGGTAATCTATTATCATAGAACATTACTGATGTCATATGTCAGTGATATGCTTATTATTGAAAACACTCCTTTTAATTAATTGGAGAATAGCTAATTTTCCTAGATCTCTTCTGTTTGCTAATATCTGTGTAGAACTTTTTATAGCTCTAGTTTGGTGCTGTAGGATAAGCATGGTACTTGTAACAGCAAAGCCAAAATTTCAAATCCACCAACTACTCCCAGAAACCCTATACAGGGTTGTTATAAGTCACAATGGACTTGACAGCACACAACAACAACAGTAACCTATAGAACTTTGAATCATCACACACAGAAAACCAGAATTAAAAGCCTTTAGGAATCTGGTTCATTAAATGAATGAGTGTTCAAAATCTACAGAAATTCAGAAAGAAAGAAGTATTTATTATGTATTTGTGGGTTAAAATATTTAACACTTTAGCAAATACATAGTATATAAAGGCATCAAAAAGATACTATAGAATTTGAGAAAGAAACATCTTTTTGAAGAAATATGTGCTGGAAATGTTTTTGTTAATATCTGAAAGACTTCTAAGGCTGAATATCAAGAATTATGAGTGGCAAACACCTAATAAAAAGAGACTATTATGAGCAATGATTAGAGTATAAAGAAGCACTCGTCAAAATAATTTTCATTAAAAGTTAGATTGACAGGAATCTGAGAAGACTGTGGCCAGTGATCTCTTTCCCAACTATA
>NW_006428413.1:0-1076 GCF_000296735.1 Chrysochloris asiatica | reverse complement strand
ATGGACTAAAGCATGGCAAGAGTAGTGAGGTTAGCCCACCATCGGGCAGTTTTTCCATTCTGGTGTGCATAAGGTAGCTATGGGTCGGTACCGACTCGATAGCATCTAACAACAATGAAGAGTTGTACTCCAACATATTTGGAAATCTAGAGGAGATGGATACATTTTTAGAAAAACACGACCTACCAAATTTATGCAATGAAAAGTAGAAAAACATGAACAGACCTATAACAAAAGAAGAAATTGATCAGGTCATCAAAAAACTCCCAACTAAAAAAGTCCGGGTTCAGATGGCTTCACGGGTGAGTTTTACCAAACATTCAGGGAAGGGATGTCACCAATGCTACTCAAATTATTCCAGAATATAGAAAAGGATGGAAAACTTCTTAACACATTTCATGAAGCAGGAATAACCCTCATACCAAAACCAGGAAGGACTTCACCAAGGAAGAAAGTTACATACCAATTTCTCTCATGAACCTAGATGCAAAAATTCTCAACAAAATCCTATCCACCAGAGTTCCACAATACATCAAGAAAATAATACCTCATTACCCAATGGGATTCATATCATGGACTTAAGGATGGTTCAATATTAGAAAAACAATCAATGTAATGTAACATATAAATAAAACAAAAAGGAAAAGTACCACATGATCATAGAGATTGATGCAGAAAAGGCATTTGACAAAATCCATCATCCACTCCTGATAAAAATGCTCAAAAGGAACTGAAAGGAAATTCCTCAACATAATTAAAAGTATATATACAAAACCAATAGCCAACATTACTCTCAATGGAGAGAAACTGAAAACCTTCCCTCTGCTTGCTATTTTTAGTGATGAAACAAGTGGCATCAAATGTGAGTGTAGTGAGCACAACTTGACTAAAGTAAATGATGCAGCTGAGATGTGCTTGAGAGAAAATGCAACTTTCCTAAATAATTTGACATACATAACTTGACAAAAACTCTATCAAAGACCAAAAATAATATGTGGTCACATATTTATGTGTGTTAGAGTACATGTTCACATATGTATGTGTGTTGACATAGAGGTAAATGAATAGTTAGGTAT
>NW_006428412.1:0-1036 GCF_000296735.1 Chrysochloris asiatica | reverse complement strand
TACTTTTCCTCAGCTCTGTCCTAGGATTGGTTTACCTCAGATTGTGCCTGGTTGAGGAAGGGGCAAGTTTTCCATTGTCACTCTTTCATCCCCAATCTTCCTTTCATGTTATAATGAAAGGGACACCTTCTCCCTTCCAAAATCTTCCAGTGGTGCCTGGCTCCAGTAAGCACATACATGGAGGATGCCAAACAAAGGGACCATTCAGAACAACTTTAAGGAAGTCATGACATCAACGACTAGGTGACATACTTGTTTGCAAATCAAGTGAAGCCCAATTCTTTGCATTCCATAAAATTGAAAGGCAACTTATTGGGATTCCAGCTAACAGCTTAAACAGGAAAATTGTGATTTTTTTTTCATGGCTCATAATGCAGAAGGGAGTTGAAAGAATTAAGTGACATTTCTGTAGTAGTTTGTTCTGTTGGCATCTACTCATTAATGTCTGTGCTAACGATGTGGCGCTGCTATGACAGAAATCCACAAATGGGTGACTTTTCACAGACAAATCCATTCTCTCACGTAGCCGGCTAGATGTTCGAATCGGCACTGGCGCCAGGGAAGGATTTCGTCCTCTGTCGGCTCTCGGGGAAGATTCTTGTCTCTTTACAATTTCTATTCCTTGCCCTCCTTATATTCCCCCATCTCTGCTTGCAGACTTGCTTGTTTAATCTCTTTTTATAACTTAAAAGAGATGTTTAAGACCTACCATACATTCATACCCCACCACTCGTGTGTCAGTTTGTCAGACTGTGGTGGTTTGCATGTTGTTGTGATGATGGAGACTCTGCCCCGGATGTTTTATAAAGACCAGCAGGGTTACCCGTGGTATACAGGTTCCAGCTGAGCTTCCAGACAAAGACAGGCTAGGAAGAAGGAGAGACATCTACTTTTGAATATTTTGTCACTGAAAACCGTATGAATACCAGTGGAACACTGTCTGCACCAGATTACTGAATATTGAAACATCATGAAGAAAACTAGAATATTGTTAGATGTAGAGCAGGAAGATGAACCCCTCAGGTTGGAAGGCACT
>NW_006428411.1:0-1029 GCF_000296735.1 Chrysochloris asiatica | reverse complement strand
TGTATTTCTTCCATCTTCTTTTGATGCTTTCTGTTATTTTCAAATTTTTTCCAGAGAATACTTCAATAATGAAAGTTGAGGCTTGTATTTTTCTTCAGTTCCCTCAGCTTCAGAAATGCTGAGCATGTTATTCCCTTTGGTTTTCTAACTCCAGGTCTTTGCACATTTCGTTGTAATATTTGACTTTGTCTTCTCATGCTGACCTTTGAATTTTTCTGTTCTGTCCTTGTACCTCCTCATTTCTTCCGTTAGTATTCTGTAAAACCAAAACCATTTGCGTTAGTATCTTTATGCTGGAGAGCAAGTTTCAGGGTCTCTCCTGACATCCATTTTCATCTATTACTTCTTTCTTGTCATCTTAATGATGTTTTGCTTTTTTCTTGTATGATGGTCTTGATGTCATCCTAGAACTCTTCTGGTCTTTGGTCTTTAGTGTTTAATGTATACAAATCTTTATCAATGTATCAAATTTTAGTGTTTAATGTATTCAAATTATCTCTAAATAAGGTGGGATATAATCATGGTCATATTTTGGCTCTCTTATGGATTTGTTTTCATTTTCTTCAACTTCAGTCTGAATTTGCATATGAGCAATTTATGGTCTGACCCATAATCTGCCCCTTGTCTTGTTTTGGCTGATGATATGGAGCTTTTCTACTGTCTCTTTCTATACATGCAATCAGTTTGATTTCTGTATATTCCATCTGGTAAAGTCCATGTGTATAGTTCTATTTTTTGTTGTTAAAAAAAATGTATTTGAAATGAACCAAGTCTTTGATTTTGCCAAATTCTATCAAGTGATTGCCAGCATCATTTCTATCACCAAGACTATATTTTCCAACTACTGATCATTCCACTTTGTTTCCAACCTTTGCATTCCAATGATCAATACATCTTGATTGCATATTTGATCAATTTCACACTGAAGAAGTTAGTAGAATTCTTCAATTTCACCATTACTGACTTTAGTGGTTGGTGCATAAATTAAGGGTAAATTGTATTAAAGAGCAAAGATGTCAGCTTGAGGAC
>NW_006428410.1:0-1063 GCF_000296735.1 Chrysochloris asiatica | reverse complement strand
AATAGAACAAGGGAGCATCGAATGGTTTAAATCTGGAAAGATGTGTACCAGGGTTGTATTCTTTCATCATACTTATTCAATCTGTATGCTGAGCAAATAATCTGAGAAGCTGGTTTAAATGGAAAAAAAAAAAAAAAAGTATGACATCATGATAGGAGGAAGATTCATTAACAACCTGAGATATGTAGATAATACAGCCTTGCTTGTTGAAAGTGGAATCCTGAGCCCCATCCGGAACCCTCTGAAGTGGGACATTCCCACTTGAAAGGACATGCAGACCCAGCTCAGAGTGGCTAGAGGAAGAGAATATATTTTTTGAATGAAAGACCACTAGGAAAAATCAAAAACAAAAGTGGCATTCTGATAGGCTACTACAAGAACAAGCAAGCTATTCGCAGGGGAGCCATCAAGGCAAGCAATTAATTCCCTACAGGACAAAGCCCCCTCCAAAACTGAAAGTCAAAGGGAATGCACAAGCAGTTATATAAGCTTTCTGGTGACTACATTGGTCTACTTGTGAGTGGAAGTGGAGGAAAGGTAACAATGAAGATATGGGCTGAGTTTGACCACATTCCATATCTTCCTTTTTACTTTGAGATGAGAGAAAGAGAAGGAAGGGCTGGCTGGTTCAAAGTGTGGGGAGACCTGGGGACTCCTGATCCCATGGTGGGCTAGAGCTGAGAGTAAAGCATCCAGCTTATATGAAGTGAGGAGAGACACACAAGAATGCCCAAACTCTCAGATAGTACCCATTTGACTTAGCGTCAATGGCTCGATGATCAGAACTTGACTAGAGGAAAATAAAGAAATTTGATAAATGAATCAAATGTAAATTGATACAATTTAATGAATTTGACCTATAATTATGGCTGTAGTAGCTCAACATACCAACCTAGAGGAAAGGAGTGTTCACATCAAAGATCAAACATATCCCCACTCTGCACAGGGTTAATAGGGATGGACAATTTAGACATTGGTTACCTAAAATGGGTGGGGACCTATAAAGGCACAAAGTGGCTGACTTACAAGTTTTCAAGAGAGTGTTCATTTTCAGAGTGTGCAG
>NW_006428409.1:0-1060 GCF_000296735.1 Chrysochloris asiatica | reverse complement strand
GCCACACCAGACTACTTGCTGTGTACTAGGTACTTCCTAGTATACTTCACACAGCACTAAACAAACAATGTTGTGCTGTTGTTGTTGTGTGCCATTGAGTCACTTCGGAGTCATAGTGAGCCTGTGTAGGGGTTCTGAAGAGTGGCTGGTGAATCTGAACCACCGATCTTACAGTTCAAACTGACCTGGAGGTACAGTGCTTATCCTATGCTGCCACTCCAGGCCTCCTTGATAATGTTTGATAGTGTTATACGAAGTGTGGCAATGTAAGTGTGGCACTATAGGATATACACTGGACTGCTAACTACAAGGTTGGTGGTTCAAATTCACCTCAGAAATCCTATACAAGGTTGCTATGAGTTGAAACCAACTGGACAGCACTTAAGAACAACTTGCATATATTTGTTGGCCCAAGTGTCCTGCTTGGTGAAGTGTCTGTTCATGTCCTCTGCCCATTTTAAGTTGAATTATTGATCTTCTTCTTTATGAGGTACTGAAGTGTTTTATAACATTTACAGAGGAGTTCATTGTCTGAAATGTCACTGCCAATTTTTTTTTTTTTTCAGTCTAAGAGTTCTCTTTTGACTTGTTTGGTAAGATGAGCCACTTTTGACATAGAGAGGCAATGTGATTTGTCACAAGGTCACATATTGATGGAGCAGGGGTTTGGAAGAGGCATTCCAGTTTGTATCTATAGTTTTTACTCATACACTTTCCATGACTTTTCCTCATTTAATCCTTACAGCAGTCTTATGAGCTAGAATTTTAAAAAGTCCCTAATTTACAAATAACACTCACAGAAGTAATCTGCTTAGGAGATTGAACAGGAATTCCAACTCAATTCAATTCAATATGATATTTGAGTAACTACTGTGTGCCAGGCACTGTGATAGATGCTAAGAATACCATATTAAACCATATCAAATGTAGTTGTTTTATTTCTTTTGATTTCTTTTAACACTGCTACAGTGTAGTGGTTACGAATTGGGCTGCGAACCTCAGGGTCAGCAGTTCGAAACTACCAGCTGTTCCACGGGAGAAAGATGAGGCTTTCTGCTCC
>NW_006428408.1:0-1032 GCF_000296735.1 Chrysochloris asiatica | reverse complement strand
AGAACATCATACAGGAAGCAAGTATAAGGTGGTTAAGAAGACAAGAAAGAAAGAAAATACCAGAATGGATTTTAGAAGAGACTAAAACTTGCTCTCCAATGTTGAGATGCTAATGACAATGGAAGAAATGAGGAAGCCAAAGAGCTGAACAGAGAATGTCAAGGGGCAGCTCAAGAAGACAAAGCCAAGCATTATAATGAAATGTGCAAAGACCCAGAGTGGAGTTAGAAAAACAAAAGGGAAGAACACACTCAGTATTTCTCAAGCTGAAATAACTGAAGAAAAATTCAAACCTCAAATCGCAATATTGAAGGATTCTATGAGCAAAAGAAAAAAAAAAGGATTCTATGAGTCCTGGTGTGGCATTATGGGCTAATGCATCAAACTGCAAAGTCATTTGAATTGCAAAGTCAGTGGTTCAAATTCACCAGGTGCTCCTTGGAAACCCTATACAGGGTCACTATGGGTCAGAATCTACTTAACAACAACAACAACAACATGAACAAAATACTGAATGATGCAGAGGCATCAAAAGAAGATGGTAGAAGAGGAAGTTTAAGAGTCTGCATGGAAGGTAGAGTCCCCACTGAATACTTTTTTTTCATCCTGTCTAGGCAGGTCAGACAAAAAGAGACTGGGCTAAGATTCTTATGATGCAATAGTGAGTAATTGTTATCATGACTAATTGAGACTGTCACAACTATAAAAGTAGATGTTTTGTAACAAAAACGGGGGAGTAGTTAATCTTACAGTTAAGAAACAGAGGACCCTAGAACCATCAAGGGAGAAGAGCACAAGTGGAATGTGGGACCCTATTCAGAGAAGCGGCAGCACCAGAGATGGAGGTAGAGAAGATGACATGGAAAGAGAGAGCAACTGAGGACTCCAGACTCATGGAAAGAGAAATACTGAGTGCTGGAAGCCAGGAGGCAAGCTTGCAGAATGTGCCCTTGGGTTGTTTAAATGGTTATATATTCCTGAGTGTTTCTGTGTACATCCCACCACCACCACCCCCAAAAAATGAAAAAAAAA
>NW_006428407.1:0-1069 GCF_000296735.1 Chrysochloris asiatica | reverse complement strand
TTTTTGAGGATTTCTAAATGTAGGTTCATATCATCTGCAAATAGAAAGCATTTTACTTCTTTGCTAATTTGGATGCCTTGAATCCCTATCTGGCCTTTTAATTCCGGCTAAGACTTCCAGCACAATATTGAATAAGAGTGGCGATAAAGGGCATCCTTCTTTGGTTCATGTTTACAAAGGGAAAACCCTCAGTTTCTCTCCATTGAGACTGATGTTAGTTGTTGGTTTTGTATACATGCTCTTAATTATGTTGAGATTTATCCTTTCAATTCGTACTTTGTTGAGTGTTTATCAGGAATTGATGTTGGATTGTGTCAAATATCTTTTCTGCATCAATCAATATGATCATGTGGTTCTTTTCCTATTAAAAAACAAAACAAAAACATATTGTGGATTACATTGATTGGTTTTCTAGTATTAAGCCATCCTTGCATTTCTTATATGAATCCTACTTGGTCATGATGAACTATTTTTTTCAACGTGTTGTTGAATTATGTTGTCTAAGATTTTGTTGAGAATTTTTGCATCAATGTTCATGAGGGATTTTGGTTAATAATTTTCTTTCTTAATGATGTCCTTCCCTGGTTTTGTTATGAGGGCTATTTATGCTTGCTTCATAAAATGTATTAGGAAGTTTTCCATCCTCCTCAATTTTCTGGAATAATTTGAATAGAATTGGTAACAGCTCTTCCATGAATGTTTGGTAAAACTCACCAGTGATGCTATCTGGACCTGGATTTTTTGGTTGGGAGTTCTTTCATGACCTGATCAATTTCTTCTTCTGTTATAAGTCTGTTGAAGATTTTTGCTTCACACTGTATACATGTAGGTAGGTTGTGTTTTTCTAAAAATAATCATCTCTAGCTTTTCAAATTTGGTGGAATGCAACTTTTCATAGTATTCTGTTATCATTTTTATTTCCATTTGTTCTGTTATGATATCGCTCTTCTGATGATGTTTTATGAATATTATTTTTGTCTTCTTCCTCTTGCATTTATTAGCTTTGCCAAAGATTTTTCAATTTTATTAATCCTTTGGAAGAAACAGCTTCTTGTCTTGTTGATTCTAA
>NW_006428406.1:0-1076 GCF_000296735.1 Chrysochloris asiatica | reverse complement strand
TGTCTGAAGACCGAGAATACCAGAAAAAGGTTTACTTATGTTTTATTAACTATGCAAAGACATTAGACTGTGTGAATCATAACAAACTTTGGATAACATAGCAAAGAATAAGAGTTTTAGAACACGCCTTCTGAGAGCTATGAGAATCTATTCTACACCTATCCCCTTGCTACTGATGACAATCTGTGATACTTGTCATTACTTGGCTTATGTTTCACTCCAATCTCTGCTTCTGTCTTCACATAGCCATCTTCTTTTTGACTGCCTCTCTGTATCTCTTTTTTTGCTTTTTATAAGAATGCCACACATATTGGATTAGGACCTCATGTTAATTTTACTGATATCTCCAAAGGCCTATTTTCAAACAATGTGATGTTCATAGTTACTGGTGTTCAGGACTTCAACATATACAGTTGATTCAATAGCAGATGGTAAAAATAGTGTCTACATAAGTCACCTTCAGCTGTAGCCTACAGAATAGCAGAGGCATATAGGTTGAGAAAATATAGAGTTTGGTGAACACTAATGGCAAAATATAAGACTCTAGGAATTAATGGAATTGAAATGTTTCAACAAACTGATGAAGCACTGAAGGTACATACACATCTAATGAAAGAAATTTGGTTGGACAACAGGACTCTGTAATACAGGGATCGAGGCATAGACTGAAGAGGGGTAATAATACTAAGATGATTGACTGTCTTATGAATTAATATTGGTTTCCTTTGCCTACTGTTGTAAAATAGACACTTGAATGGGATAGAAAGGAATGTTGGGAAACATGATAGATAACAGAAACCTTGTATGCCTATCTTCAGCCTATAACTGATTGGAATACCTAAAAGGGGTTCTAGAACTTGCCCAGTGAAATAGGCCTCTTGCGGAGCCCTTGCAGTGTATAGGACCATAGGTAGAATCCTGAGCCCCATCCAGTACTTTCTGAAGTGGGACATTCCCACTAGAAAGGACAAGCAGACTAGTCTGGAAGAGCTTGAGCGACAGAAGATACATTGTCAAAGAAAGAGCAGCAGGAAAAGCCCAAAACAAAAATGGTACTATGATTGGCTACTACAAGA
>NW_006428405.1:0-1076 GCF_000296735.1 Chrysochloris asiatica | reverse complement strand
TCCACCAAAGGTCTTATACCCTACAAAGGCTCTGCAAGAAGGCTTTTTCATTGAGCAAGTTCTAGCACCCATTTTAGTTTTTCCAATCAGTTATAGGCTGCAGGTAGGCTTACAAGCTTTCTATAATCATGTTTCCAGATATTCCTTTCTGTCCCCTCAAGTGTCTATTTTACAATAGTAGGCAAAGGAAACAAATATTCATAAGACAGCCAAGCATCTTAATATTATTTCCCCTCTTTTACTCATTCAAACTATGCCTCAATCCCTGTATCACAGAGCCTTTTTGTTCCAAGGTTGAGCATACATCACTATTTCCCTCTATCCCAAATAGTCCATGCAAGCCTACCTAAGCATTCTCCTGTCTACCTTGTTCTTCTGTCTCCCTCCACCTTCTTGTGTATTGCCCACCCCAACACCTGAACTGTTATTTGTTTATTCCCTACTCTGTGCTCTACCATCCCTCCACACCTCCCCGCCACCCCTGGCAACCAACAAAGAATTTTTCCTTTTTACATTTTTCTTCTTTTTAGTGTGGGTCTCTTTTCTTAAGCTTTCACAGTAATGGTCTTATATAATATTTCTCCTTTAGTGACTGACTAATTTCACTCCGCACAATGTCCTCAATATAGCCATTTTTGAATTACCTTTAGAAAAATTTTGCTTGCATGTGATATTAATGATATTGTCTGATGATTTCTGCATTCCTTTGGGTCACCTCTCTTTGAAATGGGCATACATATGGATCTCTTCCAGTAGCTGTCTTCCAAATTTCTTGGCAAAAATGAGTGAGCGTCTTCAGTGCTGCAACAGTTTATTGACAAATTTCAATTTGTATTCCATCAATTTCTATAACCTCGTTTTTTTGGCAATACTTTAAATGTACCTGGGATTTCTTCCTTCAGTACCTCTTCAAATGGCTGAACATCATCCATCTCTTTCTGGTATAGTGACTCTGTGTATTCCTTTAATCTTCTTTGAATGCTTTCTGCATCCTTCAATATTTTGCCCATGGTGATGGTGATTATGTGCCGTGGAGTTAGTTCTGATTCATTGTGACCCTGTACAGGGTTTCCGAG
>NW_006428404.1:0-1076 GCF_000296735.1 Chrysochloris asiatica | reverse complement strand
AATCTTTTGTTATTTTCTTAACCTTGCGTATTAGGAGAAACATCCTTGTGGGTATTCAGGCAGACTTAGATATATGTTTTTATTGGAGTGATGGAGCATCTCCTCCAGTTGCTTCTCGTATTCCCTAATCCTGGCTTTGGAAGACACACAAACTCAGCACAACTTTTCACATCTTCTTTTGCTTCAGCATCCACCAGGGTAGTAAATGTATCTTCTAGCACAGACATCTTCAAGGCTTTAAACTTCTTCCCAAGTCGTCCACTAAGCCAGCCTTGGCCATGTTGGCCTTGTACTAAGCTCAGTCAATAGCTGATGTTGCCTCAGGTAGAGCAGCCAGCCTGGAGGTGAGACACTTATTTCCAGATTACAGGGAGTTAGCAACAGCCTTTTGGTTTCAGGGTATGATCTCCCCCAAAATTATCTAGTCAATGGCTTTTAGAGCAAGTTTTTGCCCAGACATCTTGGGATTCTTTACGCTCTGTCCCTTTTCATGGATTCTTGCTTTCTTAATTTCCTCATAATTCCCTCAAAAGTGCTGTGGATGTCCATAAAGATACTTTCAGGGCAGCAGCAGAGCTCCCAAGTAGATTGTATTGTGAAGGGTATGAGGTGGGTTGGGGGTGAGAGAGGGAGAGAATGGTGGTTATTGGAATTTATCATTGTTTGTAAAATGAGAACTAACTATATTCAGGTATTTAAAAGGAGCTCTGGTAGCGTAGTGGTTACGAATCGGGCTGCGAACTGCAAGGTCAGCAGTTCGAAACTACCAGCTGTTCCACAGGAGAAAGATGAGGCTTTCTGCTCCTATAGAGATTTACAGCCTCAGAAACGCTGTACAGGGTCGCTATGAGTCGGAACCGACTCCATGACACATAACAACAATAAGGTTGTTAAGTGTCATGGAGTCGGTTCCGACTCATAGCGATCCTGTGACCCTGTATAGGGTTTTTTAGGAGCGACTAGTGAGTTTGAACTGCCAGTCTTGTGGTCAAGGGCTTATGCTGCAGTGCCACACCAGGACTTTTGTAGATGACAATAATATTAGTCATCTATTTTCCATAATGTTCAAAATCTCA
>NW_006428403.1:0-1025 GCF_000296735.1 Chrysochloris asiatica | reverse complement strand
GATGGCCAAACCTCGTCTCTCATACTTCGGACATATTGTCAGGTGAGAGCAGTCACTGAAGAAGAATATCATGTTTGGTAAGGTGGAAGGTCACAGAAAAAGAGGAAGACCTCCAGTGAGATAGATTGGAAAAATGACTGCACCAATAGGCTCAAGTGTGCTACAATTTTGAGGTTGGCCCAAGACTGGGCAGTGTTTCATTCTGTTGTGCATGTTGTCACTGTGATTTAGTACCGACTTGATGGCACCCAACAACAACTACAACAATAATTATTTTCTTCATCTTAATTCATCTTCTTTGGAGAGAGGCTGTTTTATGGGCCAGGTTGCCACTCAAGGTATTTCAATATTTCCCCTAAATTTATCTTCCTAGCTGTTGTTCCTGCTAAGTGTTATTGAGACAGTTCCAACTCACAGCAACTGTATGTACAACAAAATGAAACACTACCTAATACTGTACCATTCTCACAAGTATTATTATACTTTAGCCCATTGCTATTGCCACTGTTCCAATCCATTTTGTTGGGTCTCTTTGTTTCATGGATCCTCCATTTTATCAAGCATCATATCTGTTTCCAGGGACTCATCCCTCTTGATAACATACCCAGGGTATGAGAATTGAAACTCACCATCCTGGTTTCTAAAGATCATTCTGACTGTACTTCTTTCAAAACAGATTTGTTTGTTTCTTTCAATACTGGTAAGACTGAGGAATTCTCACTGACCACCTAAGACAGGCAGCGTCCCTTAAACAAACAATAAATAAGGAGGAATCTGATGCAGACCGTGCAGACCCGGTCAGGAGGTACTTTCAATAATCTTCTCCAATGCCATTACTCAAATACATCAATTCATCTAGGGTTTTCTTTATGTATTGCCCAATTTTCAAATATATATGAGGCTATTGAAAATACCATGGCTTGTGTCAGGCACACATTAATCCTTAAATTGATATATTTGCTCCTGAAACTTCAAAGAGATCTTGTGCAGCAGATTTGCTTAATGCAATATATCATTTGATTTCT
>NW_006428402.1:0-1076 GCF_000296735.1 Chrysochloris asiatica | reverse complement strand
TACAAAATCACTGTACCAAAAAAGACTTGGCCAATGTTTAGGCTTTTAAAGAGCAAACATATGATCAAGAATCAATGGTAATGAAAAAAGACCAAGCATCACTAAAGGTATTGGTGAAAATAAGATTGCAGGAATTGATGAATTATCAACTGATATGTTACAATAAACTGATGCAATGCTTGAAGCAGTCACTCGTCTTCAAGAAATTTTTGAAGGCAGCTACTTGGTCAACCAATTGGAAGAGATTCATATTTGTGCCCATTCCAAAGAAAAGTGATGCAGCAGAATGCAGAAATTATCAAACAACATCATTAATATCACATGCACATAAAATTTGGCTGAAGATAATTCAAAAGCGATTACAGCAGCACAACAACAGGAAGTCACTAGAAATTGAAGCCAGATTCAGAAGAGAACATGGAACTAGGGATATCATTGCTAGGAATGTCAGATAGGTCTTGGGTGAAAGCAGAGATTATCAGCAAAATATTTATTGTGTTTTATTGGCTATGTAAAGGCATTCAAAACAAGCCATGGATAACATTTGTGAAGGATGGAAATTCTAGAACACACTTAATTGTGATCATGAGGAACCTGTTCATAGATCAAGAGGCAGTCATTCAAGCAGAACAAGGAGATAATAAATAGTTTGAAATTAGGGCAGGTGTGCATTAGGGTTATATCCTTTTACCACTCTTATTATTAAATCATGTTGATCAAATTTTCTGAGAAGCTGAACTATATGAAGAACACAGCATTAGGATTATAGGAAGGCTCATTAATAACTTGCAATATGCAGATTAATTAAAACTTGCTTGCTGAAAATGAAGAGGATATGAAGCACTTACTGATGAAAATAGAAGAATATAAATATTCGTGTTGATATTCATAAGATTTCCTCTGGTGAATTTTTCAGAAGTGGACTACTTCTTCCTTCTTCCTAGTCTGCTTTAGTCTGGTAGCTCCACTGAAAACCGTCTACCATGGGTGACTCTGCTGGTATTTTAAATAGCTTCCAGCATCACAGCAGCACTCCAGCCACTATAATATGACAATTCAGTGAAAGAAAAAAAAAA
>NW_006428401.1:0-1015 GCF_000296735.1 Chrysochloris asiatica | reverse complement strand
TCAAGGCAAGCAATCAAGTTACTTCAGGACAAATATCTGACCTAGCCTCAATGGCTTGATAATCAGGACACAACTAAAGAAAAACAAAAAAAAAAAAAAAAATTGATAAAAGGAAACAAGGGTAAATTGCTACAATTTGATGAACCTGACCTATACTCATGGAGCTTTGTTGTTGTTGTTAGGTGCCATTGAGTCAGTACCTAGTAACTCTAAATACAAACAGAAAGGGAAGGAGTCTTCACATCCAATACCAGGGTAGATAGGGACGGGCAACTTAGACATTGGCTACCTAAAATGAGGGTGCGATAAAGGCAAGAAGTGGCTGGCTTACAACGTTTCAAGAGGGAGTTTAAGTTTAAGAGTGTGTGAGGAAAGAATGAGTCCTCATTGCATAGTTTTCATCTTGTCTAGATGGGTCTTGTAAAAAGAGATGGGGATATGATTCTTAGTGATTCATTAGTGAGTAATTGTTATCATGACTAATTGCAAAGGTAGAAGTTTTTAAACAAAAACTGGGGAGTAGGTAATCTTACAGTCTAGAAACAGAGGACCCTAGGACCATCAAAGAAGAAAAGCACAAATGGAATGTGGGCCCCTATCTAAATAAGCAGCTGCTGGAGCCAAAACAACTGCTCCCAACAAGCCGCGACACCAGAGATGGAGGCAGAGATGGGGACATGGAGAGAGGGAGCAGCTGAGGACTCTAGATTCATGGGAAGAGAGGGACTAAGAGCTGGTGACCAGGAGGAAGACCTGCATAATGTGCCCTTTGGTGGGCAGAATTAAAAAGATGGAAACAAGAACTAGTGAGCTGGAAGATAAATCTCTCAACACTACTAAGATAGAAGAACAAATACAAAAAGTCCATTGACTCCCATTGACCTGGAGATGAGAGAGAGAAGAGGAAGGGCTGGTTGGTCCAAAGTGTGGTGAGACCCGGGGACACTTGAGCCCATGGACAAGGACATAGCCACAGAGGGCTAGAGCTGAGAGTGAAGCATCTAGTTGATACAAA
>NW_006428400.1:0-1015 GCF_000296735.1 Chrysochloris asiatica | reverse complement strand
GAGTCGGTTCCGACCCATAGCGACCCTGTACAGGGTTTCCGAGGGTGTAAATCTTTATGGGAATAGAAAGCCTCATCTTTCTCCCGCGGAGCGGCCGGTAGTTTCGAACCGCTGACCTTAAGGTTCGCTTTCTTAATCATCTCTAATTCAGCTTTTCTAGTAAGTCTATAACATAAGGTACATCTATTGGTCTCTCCCTGTCAGGAGGAAAGAAGTGTAATGAAAATTAAAGATGTTTGGGAAAAATTAGTCTAATAGACTAATGGCACAAGAGAAACTCAGTCTCCACAACCCTGAAAGAAGAACTAAATGGTGCCTGGCTATCATTATCAACTGTTTGGAAGGGATCTCATTTAAAAATCCACGATAAGAGTGGGAGAAAATGTGGAACAAACCTCAAAATTATAAAAGAGGCAGAGCTTACTGGTCATAAAGAGACTGGAAGAATCCAAGAATGTGGTTCTAGGTCACCCTTCCAGTTCAATGTGTTCAGAGGATGATTTCATGACACAATTTCCAGTCAAGTGATAGGTAATTATATAAGGAAACAACTACGCTAATCAACTAGGATAGTCAACCATTGAAGATCAAAAGAGCAGTATTTGTCTAAAGACAAAGTTACAAAGGGTTGAGAAAGAAAGTGGAATGAAATAAGAATCACAGGGAGGGTTTTGTAACAAAAAGGGGGAAGGAGTTAATCTTACATTCCAGGAACAGAGGACCCTAGGACTATCAAGGGAGAAGAACACAGGGGGAATGCGTGTCCCTGTCCAGAGAAACAGCATGACACCAGAGATGGAGGCAGAGATGAGAACAAGGAGAGAGAGAGGAGCTGAGGACTACAGACTTATGGAGAGAGGGTCTGAGTGCTGGCAGCCAGGAGGCAGGCTTGCAGAATGTGCCCTTTGGTTATTAAAATGATTATATATTCCTGAGTGTTTTTGTGTAAATCCACCCCCCCCACCGCCGCCAACAAATAGGGAATAGAAGCAAATACTGTTGAATGATGATGCAA
>NW_006428399.1:0-1021 GCF_000296735.1 Chrysochloris asiatica | reverse complement strand
AGTGTTCCCCTATCTATCTTGTTCTTCTGCCTCCTCCCCACTTCTTGTATTGCTCTCCCCAACATCCAAAAAAACCCCCCACCCCAACCCCATTGTGGTTACCTTATATTCCATTTGTTCTCCCCTCCATTTACCATAGTCTATTTTATCCAGTAATCTACCTGACCTTCCCACCACCTAGATCTCTGTTCTTCTGTGTTTACCTTCTTGCACATTGTAATTGTTTTGATCATAGACTGACCCAGTCACATATTATAAAGCCAAAATCCCTATCAAGCTATGTTAACTAGCTTCTGTACACGTCTAGTCTTTCTACATCCTACCTCCCGATCACTCTCTTCTTCCAGTTCTCTGGACACTCTGAACTTTCAGTCACCTCAGGGCATTTACATTCCATGCCATCCTAGAAAAATCTCTCCATCAAGTATAAGTTAACTGCAAATCATTCTTCCTCAGAGACGTCTTTCAGAATCACCAGACATGATATATATCCCAAATACCTGCCTGTTCCCTTTTGTGCTCACTGTTTCTGATTAGTAAAAGGAATACTATCTTTTATATAACAAATAATTATCTTAGTTATCTAGTGCTACTATAACAGAAATACCACAAATGAACAACTTTAACAAAAGGAAATTTATTCTTTCAAAGTTTGCTGTTGTTGTTAAGTCCTGTCGAGTCAGTGCCAATCCATAGCAACTGTTTCCAAGGAGCGGCTGGTAAGCTTGAACCACTGACCTTGAAGTTCAAATCAACTTTGCAGTCCAGTGCATTAACTCAAAGTAGCACGCCAGAACTCCACCAGAAATCCAAATTCAGAGTGCTGGCTGTAGGGGAAGGATTTTTGTCATCTTGGTCACTTATGGGGAAAGTCCTTGTATGCTTTGAGTATCTGTAGAGCCAGCACATCTCGGAGCTCTCCATGATTATTGGCATCAATATTACCTCTTCTATGAAGCCTTTCCTGATTCTTCACTCAGAATTTATAACCAGTGGTGCTGTGGGTTAATGCGCTGAACTG
>NW_006428398.1:0-1077 GCF_000296735.1 Chrysochloris asiatica | reverse complement strand
AGCAGCTGGTGGATTCAAACTGCTGATTTTGCGGTTAGCAGCCCAAGTTGTAACTTACTACGTCACGATGGTCTTTTCTGTAACAATGGTGGTGGGTGTGTGCCATCTAGTTGGTTCTGACTTATAGTGACCCTGTGAGCTCTGGTAGAGTAGTGGCTATGAGTTAGGCTGCCAACTTCAAGGTCAGCAGTTCGAAACTACCAGAGTTTCCACTGGAGAAAGATGAGGCATTCTGCTCCTGTAAAGATTTACAGCCTCGGAAACCCTGTGCAGGGTCACTATGAGTCAGAACCGACTCCATGGTACTTAAAAACAACAATAGGGTTACCAGGGCTGTAAATCTTTACTGGAGCAGAAAGCTTCCTTTTACCTGCAGAGCAACTGATAGATTCAAACTGCTGACCTTTTGGTTCACAGCCTAATGCGTAACCTACTACACCATATGTTGTTGTTGTTAAGTGCCACTGAGCTGGTTCTGACTCACAGTATCCCTGAATAGGGTTTCTGAGGAGCAGCTGGTAGGTTTGAACTTCCGATCTTGTGGTTCGCAGTCTAGTGCTGATTCTACAGTGCCATACCACAAATCCATAACAATATTATTATATATATATATTATGATATTATACTACACCACATAGTATAATATAAACAGAAACCTGACAATGGTACAATGTATGTATATAGATCTATGTCATTATATCACAAGCACAGATGTCATATAACCACCATTTCAAGAAGATACACAAATATTACTTTTATCACTACAAAGATCTTCTTCACACTAGGCCTTTAGAGCCACGCCCACCTCTCTGCACCTTATCATTGCTAGTCCTTGTTGTTGTTAAGTATTGTCAAGTCGATTCCAACTCACAGTGACTCTGTATAGTGTTTCCAAGGAGTGGCTGGTGAATTTGAACTGCTGACCTTGTAGTTCAAACTGACACCGTGGTCCAGTGCTTTATCCTACATCACCACACCAGGGCATTGTTGTTGTTGTTGTTAAGTGCCGTCGAGTCGGTTCCGACCCATAGCGACCCTGTACAGGGTTTCCGAGGGTGTAAATCTTTACGGGAGTAG
>NW_006428397.1:0-1077 GCF_000296735.1 Chrysochloris asiatica | reverse complement strand
TTGGGTCAGTCACACCCCTTAGTCCTCAAGCTGACATCTTTGCTCTTTAACACTTTTAAAAGGTCTTGTGCAGCAGATTTGCTAATGCTATACATGCACAAGAGCCAAAATATGATCTTGAATATATCCCACCTGAATTTAGAAATCATCTGAAGAACAGATTTGATACATTAAACACTAAAGACCAAAGACCAAAAGAGTTATGGGATAACATCAAGAACATCATAATGGAAGATAGCAAAAAGTCATTTACGAAGAGAAGAAAGATGGAAACGGTCAAAATGGATGTCAGAAGAGACACTAAAACTTGCTCTCCAGTGGAGAGATACTAAAGTAAATGGAAGAAATTAAGAGTTACAGAAAATTTCAAATGATCAGAAAATTTTAAAAATCAGCTCAAGATGATAAAACCAAATATTAAAACAAAATGTGCAAAGATCTGGAGTCAGAAACCAAAATGGAAGAACATGCTCAGCACTTCTCAAGCTGCGGGATCTGAAGAAAAAACCCAAGCCTCGACTTTCATTATTGAAGGATTCTTTGTGAAAATTATTGAAGGATCCTTTATGAAATTATTGAATGATTCAGAAAGCATCAAGAGAAGATGGAAGTAATACACAGAGTTACTGTACCAAAAGGACATGTTGATGTTCAACCGTTTCAAGAGGTAGCATATGATCAAGAGCTAATGATACTGAAGGAGTAAGTCCAAGGTGCATTGAAGTAATTGACAAAGAACAAGGCACCAGGAATTGATGTTATCAAAATTTAAATGTTTCAAGAAACTGATGTGGCACAGCAGGCACTCACTCATCTCTGCGAAGATTTTTGGAAGACAGCTATCTGGCCGATTGATTGGAGAAGATCCACATTTGTGCCCATTATCAAAAGAGGTGACCCAACAGACTGCAGAAATCAGTGGACAATATCTTTGATAGCCCATGTGACTAAATTTTTACTAAAGGTAATAAACAAATGGCTGCAAGATCAAATACCACAGCTTCAGAATGGATTTCATCTCAATGTAAAGAAAACAAAAATCTTTACTACTGGACCAATAAACAACATTCTTATCAA
>NW_006428396.1:0-1033 GCF_000296735.1 Chrysochloris asiatica | reverse complement strand
TGGTTGGTTGATGATGCATGGAGGGGATTGTAACCATGGTAATGAAACAATATACGATAGAATGAATGTAAAACTAATGTTCTCCCATGTAAACTGTCATATAATTCACAATAAAATATTTTTTTAAAATTAGAGTAAACAAATCACACACACACAAAAAGACAGCCAAGCATCTTAAAATTATTCCCCTCTTTTGCCCCTTCAAACCATGCCTCAATCCCTGTATCCTGGAGCCCTGTTGTTCCAAGGATGTACATACATCATCATCTACCCCGTACCACTTACCCCATGCGAACTTGCCTAACTGTTCTCCCATCAGCCTTGTTCTTCCATTCCCATCCCACTTCTTATGTATTGCCTCCTGCCACGCCCCCCCCCCCAAAAAAAAACCCAAAAAACTATCCTGTGTCTATTCTGTACCCTGTGCTCCATCTTCCCCTCCATCCTTCTCCTCCTCTCATCCCATACATCCTGGTGATCAGCAAATATATATATAATATTTTTACTCCTTTTAATGTGAGTTCTTTTGCTTACCATTACAATAATGGTCCTATGCAACATTTCTCCTTTTGTGACTAATTTTACTCAGCATAATGTCCTCAAGGTTCATCCATGCTATGTGGTGGCTTCTAGCTTCCTTGTTGTTCAAGGTAGCATAGTATTCTATTGTGTGTATGTACTACAGTTTGTTTATACATTCTTCAATTGATGGGCACTTAGGCTGTCTCCATCTTTTTGTTATTCTAAATAGAGCTGCTATGAACATTGGTGTGCATATATCTATTAGTGTGATGGATCATATTTCTTGTGGGTAAATACCAAGTAGAGGAATTGTTTAATCATAAGGTATTTCTATTTCCAACCTTCTGAGGAAGCTCCAGAGTGGTTGGACAATTTTGCAATCCCACCAGCAATGTTGGAGGGTCGCAGTCTCTCTGCATCCTTGCCAGCATTTATAATCCTCTACTTTTTTTTTTTTTTTTTTTATCTTTGCTGTTATTGCTGGTGTGAGATGATATCTCATTGTTGTTTT
>NW_006428395.1:0-1063 GCF_000296735.1 Chrysochloris asiatica | reverse complement strand
CGCTTGGCTCCACACAAGATGGTGGCTCCTGGAGTAGCTGAGCATCCGGACTAGAAAGCAATGGATTATCTTGCTTCTGCCACAAACTCCCCCAGCTGTAAGCCTTCCAATTTTCTAAATATTCCTTTATATATGGTTCAGAGTTCTGGGACCTTCCCCTGAGCCTGCTTGGTCCTGTATTCTGTGCCTGCTGAGCTCCTTTACTGTACTTCCACCTGAACTGCCATTTTGTTTGTTCTCTTTGTAATGGGTATGTTTTAATGTTCTTCACATTTAAATAATTGGTATTTACTTACTGATACTGATTCAGTCCCGACTCATAGTGACCTCTAGGATAAAGTAGAATGCCTTGCCTGGGAGCAGGTGGCCTCATTTGTCTACAGCGGAATGGCTGGTGGATTCCAATCGCTGCTCTTTCATTTAGCAACCCAACTCTTAACCCATAGCACCACCAGGCTATCTCACTTAAAGAAGTACAAGGTCTTGTTAGCTGTATTTGGGACTCGTATAACTTCAGTGTGGTATAAGAGTTAGTTATTTAAAAACCATATAGTCTTGTAAGGAAATACATGATTCTTAAAAAGTTTTTTAATTGTCTCTTTCTACTGTTGTTCTGTGCTGTAGAGTTAGTACTGACTCATAGTGACCCTGCGTAGGGTTTCTGAGGCTGTAAGTCTTTATGGGAGCATACAGCCTCATCTTTCTGATAGATTCGAACTGCTGACTTTGGGGTTAGCAGGTCAACCTGTAACCCACTATGCCACAAGGGCAAGGTACTTAAATTTGAAAAAAATTGGTGTCACCTAAGGCTCCAGGCTCAGTATATCAATAGAAATAACATAACAAACTGAATCCACTTCATTGACAAGTAAGTCCTGGTGTGGTGATGTGGGTTAATGTACTGCACTGCAGAGTCACTTTGAACCATAAGATCGGTGGTTCAAGCTCACCAGCTGCTCCTTGGGAACCATATACAGGGGCGTGATGGTCAGAACCAACTCGAAGGCACTTAACAATAACAAGTTATAAGTATAGAGTCCTGGTGTGGCACTGTGGGCTAATG
>NW_006428394.1:0-1077 GCF_000296735.1 Chrysochloris asiatica | reverse complement strand
TCAAACCGCTGACCTTAAGGTTCGCAGCCCGATTCGTAACCACTACGCTACCAGAGCTCCTTTAAAAACCAGGATAGTGAGACTTTATCTCTCATAATTATTAGGATGGTCCAGTCCCTGGAGAAGGACACCATGCTTGGTAAAAGGGAGAGTCAATCAAAAAGAGGAGGAGGCTAAATGAGATGGATTGGTGCAGTGTCTGCAATAATGGCTCAAATGTTACAATTTTGAGGAGGATGCATGATCAGACTTCATCGTACGTACTTTGGATATACTGTAAGAAGGACTAGTCCCTGGAAAAAGACATCGTGCTTGGTAAAAATAGAGGGCCAGTGAAAAAGAGGAAGGCCCTCAATAAGATGGATTGACACAGAGGTTTCAACAGTGGCTTTAAACATAGCAAATCTTGTGAGTATGACCCTGGACTGGCATTGTTTCATTTTGTTGTACGTTGTTGTTGTTGTTAATTGTCATCATGATGGTTCTGACTCATAGTGATCCTTTCAAGAGTTTTCAAGGAGTGGCTGGTGAGTTTGAATTTCTGACCTTGCAGTTCAAACTTACCTTTCGGTTCAGTTCATTCATAACCAAACCAATGGCACATAAGAACAATAATCACTTCTTATATTTGTTTCTTCCTGCTCACTGATAACACACTAATACCTACTTTGATAGTGACTTTATGAGATGTGAGCAGCCTGAACCTTCTGGCTATGTTCACTGTTCACAGGAAAGCTTCAATTGAAGACTAAATGAACTGGGATTTTTCTGGCTAATATTTCAAAATTTACTGCTTAAGTAGAATTCTGGCCTCCCAGACCAGGGTTTGATTCTGGGCAATGCACCTCATATGCAGCCAATACCACCTCTCAGCACATTGATGTAATGCTAAATATGTCATCAGAACTTTCAGAGTAAGACAGATTAGGAAGAAAAGTCTTCTACTCGCTTTCTGAAATCCAGCCATTAAAAACCTATGTGTCGGAGAACAAACAAGATGGCGGATCGGGTGGACGTATAGCAGAGAGCTCCGCCAACAACAACACAGAATACCTGACCAAGCAGGTTCAGGGGCTG
>NW_006428393.1:0-1076 GCF_000296735.1 Chrysochloris asiatica | reverse complement strand
AAGACAAATCTGCACATCCGTGCTAGCATCTGTATCAAAAGAAAATATATTCAAATTTTTCCTGAATCTCTATTCTTCTTTTGCCCATTTTTTACACATACTGACTTCATTTGACTGAAGTTCACATCAAAATATTTTCGTGATTACTATTATTGTTTTTCCTATGGAGATTGTTTTAAAAGTGCTGTTCAAATTTCTGAAATATATCCTCAAAAGCCACCATAGCAATATTTTATTGATCAAAAAACTTTTTTCTAAGTTAAAACAATCAGTTCAGTAATCTCCCTCTCTGCTACCTATTTTAAGTACCAATTTAGAAAATAAACTTTCATACCATACAATCTACAAATGAAGCGAACATAGATAAAGTATACATAGTGTGTGTTACTTAAAAAGCCTTTTACTTCACATTAGTTATGGCGTAAAGTGGGTGAGGTTTTCAACATATACCTCAACAAATATACAAATTGCAACTTGTCATGAGTCTTCAAAACTATCAAGAGAGTGCTTTATTTTATATTTAATAAAGAAAGCTGTTTATTCCAAAAAAGCTCACAGGGACTACCTTTATCCTGAGATAAAGTAAGAACTGAATCTTTAGTTTTCTTTTATCAGATAAATATTTGCTATAGTGACTTAAGGATGTTAGCAATTTTTCTATAATTTTGTCTTTGTGCATAAAATTATTTGTTTGTGCATAAAATTTGTGTTAGGGGGAGTCAACATTCTGTATACACAGCTCCTGGAATATATTTTGCTGCTGTCCTGAAAATGTTACATTAACATTAAATCAGTCTTGTATAACTATATTGATATAGATAAGATTTAATTTGAGACAAATTTATGATGACTTGTCCACAGAAGTAAAATTCAGATGCTTCTTTGATTTCTTCCTCCTTCACCAAAGTGAAAATTTGGGAGACTATCACTATGGTTTGTAAAGAATTGTTCACTTTCAAAACTTTATCTTTTAATTTTGGACATTTCTAAGGCCCCTCTGTCATTTACCTGAAACATTAAGTAACCAAATGATGATAAGGCCTATAAGCAAGGAGTGAAAGGATTTTTTTTTTTTT
>NW_006428392.1:0-1077 GCF_000296735.1 Chrysochloris asiatica | reverse complement strand
TGTTGTTGTTGTTGTTGTTGTGGAGTGCCGTCGAGTCAGTTCCGATCCATAGCAACTCTGTATAGTGTTTTTGTGGAGCAGCTGGTGAGCTTGAACCACCTTTACAGTTGCGACAATTGCGTAGGGGATAGTACCTAACCACAAACATTGCAGTTCTATTTATTTTTTAGCATGTTACTTAGATGATAGATTTTGTGTATTGCTCCTTTCTTAAACAATAATATATTAAGCCTTCTTTTCTCTTTTTTCCCATCTAAATATATATCAGAGAAATATACAATGGAGACAAATCCTTAGCACTATATAGGGATATCATGTTTGCCATTTAATATTTCATAGAACTCCATTGTGTGGATTTACTGTATTCAATTAGTTCTAGTTCCATATTGATGGACACCCCCCCATACACTCTTAATTATGTGTTGTTTGTTGTTGTTGTTATGTGCTGTGCAGGGTTTCCGAGGGTGTAAATCTTTACGGGAGTAGAAAGCCTCATCTTTCTCCCGTGGAGTTGCTGGTAGTTTCGAACCGCTGACCTTAAGGTTCACAGCCCGATTCGTAACCACTACGCTTAATTATGTAGATACTTAGATATAGCTTGATATATTTTACTTTAGTTTTCAATTTACCTCTGTATATTATGGGGATAGATGCTTAAAAGTAATTCTGGCATGATGCTGGGGGTTAATGTGGTAGACTGCAAGGTCAGTTTGAACCACAAGGTTGGATTCAAGCTTACCAGTCCCTCCTCAGAAACTCTATACAGGGTCACTAGGTGCCAGAACTGACTTCACAGCACTTAACAACAGCAGCAACAAAAATTGCTTAAAAGGAGAATTGCAAGGTCAGAGGACAAATGCAAAGTTATTGCTGGACATTGCTGATGTTCTCTCTTAAGTATCATCAATATTTTCAATTTCTATCACCAATGCATGATGGTTAATAGAATTTCTCTGCTGTCTCACCCCAAAAAAATATTGCTAAACTTTTGGATTTCATCCAACCCATTATGTGAGAAATGGTGTCTCAGGGTTTGTTGTTGTTGTTGTTAAGTACTGTCGAGTCGGCACCTCATAG
>NW_006428391.1:0-1077 GCF_000296735.1 Chrysochloris asiatica | reverse complement strand
TTCTTGGATCAACTATCAACACTCACAGAAACAGCAGTTAAGAGATTAGAAGAAATTAATCAGGTCATCAAAAAACTCCCAACCTAAAGAAGTCCCATCCCAGATGGCTTCACTGGTGAGTTTTACCAAACATTCAGGGAAGAACTGTCACCAATTCTACTCAAATTATTACAGAATATAGAGGAAGATGGAAAACTTCCTAATATATTTTATGCGGCAATCAAAACCAGGGAAGTACATCACTATGAAAGAAAATTATAGACCACTATCTCTCTTGAGCATAGATGCAAAAATTCTCAACAAAATCCTTGTCAACAGAATCCAGCAACACATCAAAAAAATAATACCTCATGAACAAGTGGGATTCTTATCAGGGATGCAAGGATGGTTCACCATTAGAAAAACAATCAATGTTATTGTGTTGTTGTTAGGTGCCATCCAGTAATCCACCATATAAATACGAAAAAAGAAAGAACCACATGACCATATAAATTGATGTAGAAAAGGCATTTGAGAAAATCCAACATCCATTCCTGATACAAACCATCAACAGAGTAGGAATTGAACCAGACAAGGTTGTCCTTTGTCACCAAAAAGGAACCAGACAAGGATGCTCTTTGTCACCATTCCTATTTAATATTGTGCTGGAGCTCTGCGCCAGAGTTACATGGCAAGATAGAGAAATTAAAGGCATCCAAATTGGCAAAGAGGAAGTAAAACTCTCTATTTACAGACGATATGATCCTATACATAGAAAACCCCAAAGACTCAGTCAAAAAGCTATTAGAAGTCATTGAAAGATTCAGCAAAGTGACAGGGTTGAAGATTAACATACAAAAATCAGATGGATTCCTCTATAGTAACAATGACAGTGCTGAAAAGGACATTGGGAAAGAATGACATTTATAATAGCCACCCAAAGGATGAAATATTTAGGAATAATTGTAACTAGAGAAACAAAAAACCTATTCAAAGCAAACTACAAAACACTGCTACAAGAAACCAGAAGAGACTTACAAAAATGGAAGAATATAACATGTTCACGGAGTGGTGACAAAGAGCATCCTTGTCTGGTTC
>NW_006428390.1:0-1057 GCF_000296735.1 Chrysochloris asiatica | reverse complement strand
TAGAATTTTAAAAAATTTCTTTTAAAATATTTTATTGTGAATTGAGTGAAGGTTTACAGAGCAAATCATCAGTTTTACATTCAATAAATCATATACTTTGCTTCATTACAATGATTGCAATCCCCTCCATGTATCAGTCAACAGCATTTACCTCTATTCTCTCTAACAATTGTATTCTTTCCTGTGTCTCCTGCTACCTTCAGCTTTGCTCTGTTAACCCACCTCTTGTATATTGTTTGCCCTGTCACCCATGTTACTTTGAGGTTACCCTGTAATTAAAATTTTTTTTAAGACAGTTTGTTTTAGCCATGATAGAATTTTATAAGACCAACAAATTGTTGTTGTTGTTAAGTGCCATTGAGTCAGTTCAGACTCACAACCCCGTATAGGGTTTCCAAGGAGTGGCTGGTGAGTTTGAACTGCTGATCTTGTGGTTCAAACCAACCTTGTGGTCTAGCGTTTTATTCCACAGTAACCATATTCACTGCAAAACTTTTTTTAAAGCAACACAAAAGTTGACTATACACATGGACTTCACCAGATGTAATACACAGGAAAAAATGGTGGAGAAGCTCAATATCATCAACCAAAACAAGGCCAGGGACAGACTGTGGAACAGACCATCAATTGTTCATATGCAAGTTCAGCCTGAAGCTAAAGAAAATTATTATAACAGGCCCATGAAAGTCACAATAAGACTTTGAGAATATACTACCTGAATTTAGAGACAACCTCAAAAACAGATTTGATGCATTATGATGGTGGTTATGTGCCGTGGAGTCGGTTCCAACTCACAGCGACCCTTTACAGGGTTTCCAAGGCTGTAAATCTTTATGGGAGCAGAAAGCCTCATCTTTTTTCCAGTGAAACAGCTGGTAGTTTCGAACTACTGACCCTGAGGTTAGCAGCCCGATTTGTAACCACTACGCTACTAGAGCACCTTTTAATTTGCAAAGATCAGAAGAGTTATAGGATGATATCATAATATACAGGATGAAAGGAAAAAGTCATTAAAAAGATATGAAAGAAAGAAAAGACAAAAATAGGTGCCAGAAGA
>NW_006428389.1:0-1022 GCF_000296735.1 Chrysochloris asiatica | reverse complement strand
AAGGGAAACCAATATTCATAAGACAGTGAAGCATCTTAACATTTTTTCCCTTCTTTTACCCATTCAGACAGTGCCTCAATTCCTGCATTCCATAACCCTGTAGTTCCATGGTTGAGCATATATCACTATTACCTCTGTCCCAATTAGCCTATACTAAAAAGGAGCTCTGGTAGTGTAGTGGTTATGAATCAGGCTGCTAATCTCATGGTCAGCAGTTTGAAACTACCAGCTGTTCTGCAGGAGAAAAATGAGGCTTTCTGCTCCTGTAAAGATTTGCAGCCTTGGAAACCCTGTACTGGGTCACTATGAGTCGGAGCTGACTCCACAACACATAACAACAACAACAACGTGCCTAAGTGTTCCCCATCTACCTTTTTCTTCCATCCCCTTCCTCCTTTTTGTGCATTGCCCTCCCCAACACCCAAACTATGATGTGTTTATCCCCTAATCTATGCTTAACTGTCCCCTCCCATCTACCCCATATAGACAACAAAGAAATATTTTTATTTCTTTCAGTATGGGTATCTTTTATTAAGCTTTATGTTTTTAATGTTTCTATGTTTTTCTTGGATTTTAATTTTCTTGGTATGTTGTAAATTAATTAAAAAACTAATTGGTATTAATTTTCTTTGAGGTTATCCTATGTTTTATTAACTTTTCACTCTATTAAAAAAAAAAAAGTCATTTTACCCTGCAATCTTCCTGACCTCCTATCACCGGAATCTCTGTTTCTATATTTTCACCTTCTTTCACATTGTAATTATTTTGATCATAGATTGACCTCCCAGATCCTCTGAATTCATTCTTTTATTTATATTCTGTTCTAGATTATTGCATCTGTCAATTGAGTTCTTGGTGGTGTTGCCAAACATTCAATCTCTGTTTGTTGTTTGTTCTTGTTAGTTCTCAGTCCAAATAACAATTCTCTTTAGGATACTTTGAAGCGCTGGGTGGGTTTTGACAATGTCCTTTAGCTTCTGTTTATCTTTGAATGTTTTTATTACACCATCATATTTGATTGA
>NW_006428388.1:0-1019 GCF_000296735.1 Chrysochloris asiatica | reverse complement strand
AGGACCACTCTGAGTTGGAACTGACTCCACGGTGCATAACCACCACCATCACCACATGTCAGGAAAAAAACCCTGGCAGCGCTCTAAGATAAGCACTGGACTGCTAAGTCAGAGAGTCACTCTGAGTCACTCTGGTCGGTTTTGGTGTAGGGTTGCTATGAATTGGAATCTATTTGTCAGCAATGGGTTGTGATGTTTGGTTTATACACAAAATAATTGTGTTGTTTTGCAAGTGAGGTCCCTTGGGACCAAGAAGCAAGAACAGAGGAGATATGCCAGGGGCCAATGAGGAGGCTCAGGCCAACAGGCAAGGAGGGCAGTGGCAGCATGGGCACTGAGCTGTTAACCTTGTCACTTGGTACAGTCGAGGGTGCAGTGGTGTTGCAAAGGGGTGGCCAGGCCAGGCCCTGGACCCCCAACTGGCAGTGGTGGTGGCAGTAGCTGAGGCTCTAGAAGTAGGAGGGCCTCCAGATAAGGTAGCAATGGGGCCTTGATGGGCATCCAGCTTTCCCGATGGTCCCCACAGCAGTTGTACAAACATCAAGCTTCTAGCTTTAATGCCAAGATAATAATTTTCAGTACGCAGGCAGTAAATTGCATCACTAGAGTACTACAAAATATGGTGCCATCCAACAATGCTCTGAGAAGTCTTCCAAGAGTCTAGAATTTCTGGTTTTGGAAAACCGCTGCAACATGGCAAAGCAAATATCCACCAAAGCAAATTGCTCTCCAGCGTAGAGATGCTAAAGCAAATGGAAGAAATGAGGAAGTAAAGAACTGAGCAGAAAATTTCAAAGAGCAGCTCGAGAAGACAAAGTCAAATGTTATAATGACATGTGCAAAGATCTGGAATTAGAAAATCAAAAGGGAAAAACAGGCTCAGTATTACTCAAGTTGAGGGAACTGGAAAAAAAAAAAAATTCAAGCCTTGACTTGCAATATTGAAAGATTCTTGGGGCAAAATATTGAATGATGCAGAAAACATCAAAAGAAGATGGAAGGAATAGAGTCACTGCACC
>NW_006428387.1:0-1023 GCF_000296735.1 Chrysochloris asiatica | reverse complement strand
GCAGTTGATGTTTCATCCTAGAGTGATATTATTGCTTAGGAGTCCAAATATTTCAAAACAGCATAAGGAACTTCTAGTGCGGTTCAAAAGTCAGGCTCTCCAGATTTGGACTTGAGTCAATCATAAACCAAATAGCTTATTTTTCCACAGTAACACACTTTATTACTTAGTAGTTCTAAGTGTTTTATATATTTGATACTTTGATAAATGTAGGACTCCTGGTGTGGTGATAAGCACTGAACTGCAAACCACAAAGATGGTTCAAATTCACCAGCTGTTCCTCAGAAACCCTGTACAGAGTTTCTGTGAATCAGAACGGACTTGACAACACTTAACAACATGGTAAATATTATCACTTAAAAGTTACATTTCAATTACAAATAAATTCACTTGACTTTTAAAAATATATTTTATTGTTATTGAACTTGTATAGATAGTTCTTAAAAGAGCTTAATGCTTAAGGAAAACTTCTTTTTTTGCTAGAATAACTAAACTATTTATTGGTTGGTTTTAAGAAGGTTTCAGGAAATCTTTTTGGGTTTAGTTTAAAGATTATCTCTGGGCAATATTTCAGGAGTTTATCTAGCTTTCATGTCTTCAGAAAGTCTGGAGTCCATGAGAATTTTAATATCTGTTCTGCATCCCCCTCCCCCACCCCCTGCCCTGCCTCCTTTGATCTCTAGAAGTGTGGAGTCCTTGGTCATCAAAATGTTCAGTGGTGGTAAGCTGGCACTATCCAGTCCTTCTAGTCTCATGGCAAAGGTGGCAGTTGGCCACATATTTCATATCTTTCTTCTATTCCTGACTCTTCTTTTGCTTGTTCCAAGTGAATAGAGTAATTGCTGTAATTTGGATGGCTGTTTTCAAGTTTAAAGACTCCAGGTTCTCTACATCCAACTAGGAGGTAGAACAGAGGCACTAAGCATGTAATTGGGCTAATTAACTGGGATGTTCTATGAAATTATGACCCTAAACCTCCAAACCAAGCAACCAAATCCCATGAGTTTTTTTGCTGTACATAAG
>NW_006428386.1:0-1078 GCF_000296735.1 Chrysochloris asiatica | reverse complement strand
TTTCTACTCCTGTAAAGATTTACACCCTCGGAAACCCTGTACAGGGTCGCTATGGGTCGGAACCGACTCGACGGCACTTAACAACAACAACAAAGACTACACTACCTTGTCAGTAAATTGTGGTTGCCACTCAGTTACCATAAATAACCTATACGAAAACCAGACTTGGTTCTAAATTCTTTCCTAAGGGGAAATACACTCGAGTGTTTACAACTACAGAAGAGGAAACAAAAAGCAAAAACCTGCACTATTTCTCGAGGTCGACAACACGTTCTTTTATTCAGGAGTTATGCCGTTTTGGCAAAAGCAAGGCCTGTTGAGTACAGTCCGCTACACCAGCCTCGCGGCAGGCGGAGACGACACGCAGGGGGTGCACCGGCCGCCAAGGAGGGCTCCACGCGCCAGGGAAGACCCAGCCCCATTGCCACCTGGGCAGTCGGCTGAAAGTCACGCGCCCGGACCCCAGCTCACCTTCACCGGTGGAGGCGGCCCGGGGAAGCCCTCCAGGGCCCCCTTCACGCCCAGCGCGGCCGCCGCCCCGACCTCAGCTATTAGGTTGTGGCCGCAGGCATGCCCGATGCCGGGCAGCGCATCGTACTCGCAGAGGAAGCCCAGGTGCAGCGGGCGTCTTGCGGAGCCCGGCGCCGTCCGGACCCCCGGAGGCTCCCACTCGGCTCGAAAAGCCGTGGCCAGATGATAGTGCGGCTGCACGGTCCAGGCGGCGGCCGGCGGTTCCTGCTCGAAAAAGCGCGTCAGCACACGGTGGGCATGATGCTCCTCGTAGGCCAGCTCGGGTTCGCTCCAGATCGCGCGGCTGAGAGCCCCCAGACGCTCCGCTGCTGCGTCAATGCACCCAGTGGCGCCCAGCTTTAGTAGCTCCAGCTCCGAGGCGCCACCGCTGGCGCTACCCTCCCCGGGCCTCATGGTGCAGAAATCCACGCAGGGGTCACTCGTCTGCTCGCAGACGCTCACAGAAGCAGTCTGCAGCACCTACGCACGCGCCTAGAGGCCGCGAGAATCTCGGCAGGACGCTGGGACCAGCTCTACAGTTCCCAGGAGATCCACCACGCCCACCACC
>NW_006428385.1:0-1078 GCF_000296735.1 Chrysochloris asiatica | reverse complement strand
AAAGATTTACACCCTCGGAAACCCTGTACAGGGTCGCTATGGGTCGGACCCGACTCGATGGCACTTAACAACAACAACAACATATATATATATAGAACAATTTGATAGACTGGAAAGCATTCCAAAGGCTCAGTTTGCATTTACTCTCCATGACATCCTCAGTGTTTAGAACAGTGACTGGTATAATATGGGCACACAAGACATATTTGTGGAATAAAAAAAAAAAGGATGATTCTCATCTTTCATATTTTCTCAAAGCTCAGGGTAGGGCCAGGTAGGTTTCCAACTGCAAATCTTTTTCCAATTTCAGGGTTAGGCAAGTCGTAACTTGTTTTATCTCTAAAGAAACATGTGGCGGCGACTGCAATTTCTAACCCACATCCTGATTTAGAAATGTAATCATAGAGGGGAGAGAATGTTACTCCATATCATGCTTGGAATTTGCCCAAGGAAACAAGCTAGTAAGTAGTAGAGCCAGAAATGGAAGTCAGGACAGGCTACCTCAAAGCTCCCTTAGTTTCTTCATGTGTGAGCATCAGTTGTTACCAACAGGAAGCCTACCACAGAGCCGGCTCCAGAACTTCCTGCTTCACTTATGAAGGGAGAAATGGACCTTGCTCTTGGATCTTAGGTGTTCATGGCCTAGACTCCTCTCTGTCAGTGGAGGCTTGTGTATGGCTATAATGTGAAATACAGTTCAATGGAGCTTTCAGACAAGGACAGACTAAGAAGAAAGCTCTGGAGATGTTCTTCCAAAAACCAGTCAACGAAAATGCTGTGGATCACGAGAGTCCAATCCACAACCAATCACGGGCATGGCGCAGGACCTGGCAATGTTCTATTGTGTATAAGGTCATCATGAGTAGGTGAGAGCAACTGAACAATAGCCAACAGCAGCGCTGCTTACATTACATGTGTAGGAATTATATTGTTGTTGGTAAGTGCCATCGAGTCAGTTCTGACTCAGAGTGACCCTGGATGGGGTTTCCAAGGAGCAGCTGGTTGGTTTGAACCACCAGTGTTTATCCTACAGCATCACACCAGAAATCATTGTTGTTGTCGTCAGGTGCCATCAAGT
>NW_006428384.1:0-1078 GCF_000296735.1 Chrysochloris asiatica | reverse complement strand
CTTCTTTCTCTCCAAATAGACAGGTTATTATTACTGCTAATCTCATCCTGATAAACACTGCAAATAGCATCTGCATAGGCTGGTGGTTATGTGCCGTGGAGTCGGAACCCTGTACAGGGTTTCCGAGGCTGTAAATCTTTAAGGGAGCAGAAAGCCTCATCTTTCTCCTGCTCAGCCCATAGACAGGTTATTATTACTGCTAATCTCATCCTGATAAACACTGCAAATAGCATCTGCATAGGCTGGTGGTTATGTGCCGTGGAGGCAGTTCCAACTCATAGGAACCCTGTACAGGGTTTCCGAGGCTGTAAATCTTTAAGGGAGCAGAAAGCCTCATCTTTCTCCCGCAAAACAGCTAGTAGTTTCGAACTGCTGACCTTAAGGCTCGCAGCCCAATTCGTAACCACTACGCTACCAGAGCTACTAGATTGCAATTAATGCTAAGCAACTATTTAAAATATTACCTATGAATGACATTTACTGCCTACCTTCCTAAAAGCTTTTGAAGCACTTATCAAAAATGTGAAACCCCACCCTCCCACCCTGTCCCAGTGTACAGTTACTTACTAAGTGTGCCACATTTGAGCTCATCACTGTTATCGTGACAGTCATCAACTCCATCACAGTGGTAGTAACTGGGCACACATCTGCCATTATGGCAGGGGAAGGAGTAAATGCCGCATTGCTGCGTTGGTGGCTCATGAGACAAGTCTTCCACACATGTTAAGTGATTGGAAGTCAGGCTCATTCCATAGGGGCAACCACACACCCGCTGGAAATTTGGCGCTGGGAAGCAGAAGTGGCTGCAATCGCCATTAGGGTTGTTGGGTCGATTGCAGAAGTTAGAACCTGAAAAAACAATGCGCAGAGGTAGTAAATAATACACACTTCTAACGTGGTCACTCATGGGTGTGGCTGGCAAGGAAAGCAAATACTAAAGAACATTTTTCAGACTGAATATTAAAAGGAAGATTCCTTTTTGGGATAAATGTGCTTACTATTTAAATACAGAGGAGTGCTTTTAAAAACATTATTTTCTTAAAATGCACCATTCAACATTTATGTTGTTGTTGTTGTT
>NW_006428383.1:0-1020 GCF_000296735.1 Chrysochloris asiatica | reverse complement strand
TCTGTTCCATTGATCTATGTATCTTTCATTGTACCAGTACCAAGCTGTTTTGACCACTTTAGCCATGTAGTAAATTTTGAAGTCGGGAAGTGACAGGCCTCCAACCTTATACTTCTTCTTAAGCAGTGTTTTGCTTGTCCTGGGTTTTTTCCTTTCCATATAAAGTTTTAATTGTTTTTTCCATCTCTTTGAAGAATATCGTTGGAATCTGGATTGGGATTGCATTATATGTGTAAATTGTTTTGGGCAGTAACATTTTCACAATGTTAAGTCTTCCTATCCAGGAGCATGGTAACCCTCTTCCATTTTTGTAACTCTCTTTTGGTTTCTTGTAGTAGTGTTTTGTAATTTTGTAATTTTCTTTGCATAAGTCCTTTGTTTCTTTGGTTACATTTATTCCTAAATATTTCATCCTTTGGATGGCTATTTTAAATGGTATTTCTTGCCTAATGTCCTTTTCAGTACTATCATTGTTGCAATAAAGAAATCCAACTGTTTTTTGTATGTTGATCTAATACCCTGCCACTTTGTTGAATCTACCAGTGAGGTCTAGTAGTTTTTTTTACTGAGTCTTTCAGGGTTTCTATGTGTAGGATCATATTGTTTGCAAATAAAGAGTTTTACTTCCTCTTTGCCAATTAGGATGCCTTTAATCTATCATGTCATGTACCTCTGGCTAAACCTTCCAGCACAATATTGAATAGGAGTTATGACAAAGGGCATCCTTGTCTGGTTCCTGTTTACTGAGGGAAGACTTTCAGTTTCTCTCCGTTGAGAGTGATGTACGCTGATGGTTTTGTATATATGCTCTTGATTATGTTGAGGTATTTCCCTTCAATTCCTACTTTATTGAGTGTTTTTATCAGGAATGGATGTTGGATTTTGTCAAATGCCTTTTCTGCATCAATCGATATGATCTTGTGGATCTTTTCTTTTTTCTTATTTATATGGTGGATAACGTTGATCGTTTTTCTAATGTTGAACCATCCTTGCATCCCTGATATGAATCCCACTTGATCA
>NW_006428382.1:0-1078 GCF_000296735.1 Chrysochloris asiatica | reverse complement strand
AAGTTTTTATCGTGAATTGAGTGATAGAGTATATGGGAGAACATCAATTTTACACTCATCGTTTCATTGCAGTGATTACAATCTCCTCCATGCATCATCATTCAACAGTATTTGCTTCTATTCCCTCGGGAGTTTTTGGGGGGATGGAGTGAGGGATGTACACAAAAATGCTCAGGAATATATAATCATTTAAACAACCAAAGGGCACATTCTGCAAGCCAGCCTCCTGGCCACCAGCACACAGCATTTCTTTTTCCATGAATCTAGAATCCGCAGCTGCTCCCTCTCTCCACGTCTTCATCTTTGCCTCCATCTCTGGTGTCACTGCTTCCATGGATAGGGTCCTACATTCTCCTCATGCTCTTCTCCATTGAAGGTCCCAAGGTCCTCTGTTTCTGGAATGTTATTACTTGAAAAGATTTAAGAGAAACTCCCTTAGCTATCTTGTTTTCATTTATTTGTGCTTGGCTATTGTTTTAGGCCAAGTTCTACCAGCTTTCACTTTCAGGCTGGATATTGAAGTCCTTGAAAGTTAAACCCTGCCTGTTGTTGCTGTTGTTGTTAGGTGCCATAGAGCTGGTACCGACTCATAGCAACCTTATACAAAGCAGAACGAAACACTGCCCAATCCTGGGCCAACCTCACTACTGTTGCCATGCTTGAGTCCATCGATGTTGCCACTTTGCCAATCCATGTCACTGGGGGTCTTCCTCTTTTTCTCTGACCCTCCACTTTACCAAACATGATATACTTCTCCATTCACTGGGGGCCCCCCTGACAGTATGTCCCAAGTATGAGAGATGAAGTTTGGCCATCTTGGCCTTAAGGAACACTCTGGCTGCACTTCCAAAATGGATCTTTTGGCAGCCCATGGCTTTTTGAGTATTCTTCTCCAACACCATAACTCAAAAGCTTCAGTTCTTCTACGGTCTTCCTTATTCACTGTCCAGCTTTCACATTCGTATGAGTTATTGAAAATATCATGGCTTGGGTCAGGCGCACCTTAGTCCTCAAGCTGACATCTTTGCTCTTCAACACTTTAAAAAGTTCCTGTGCAGCAGATTTGCCTAATGCAATA
>NW_006428381.1:0-1021 GCF_000296735.1 Chrysochloris asiatica | reverse complement strand
TTATAAGCTTTGGGACCATTTAACTAAACTCAAGCTTCTGTTAAAAAACAAAGAGTTAATGAAGGAACAAAAGGATCCAAAATCTGGCAGCATGTCATAAGGATTGGTCAAAGTACAACAGGGAAAGAAAATTTTCACAGAACTTAAATACAGAAGATTCAGGAACTTACCAGAAGAAAATTCTGATTGGTTGACATTTACAAAATCATGCTTTTGTAGATACAAGAGAATGGGAGACACCTTAAACACCACTTTGCTAATCATAAAGTTTGACTCCTTTAGAAGCTTAATCTATGAATAATTTGAGGACCAGCTCCCCAGGATCATGCTCTGAGAAGAAGGGGGCAAAAGAGAAGAAGGTGCCTACAAGTTTCCTAAGGTACAATGACTGACTGGTTTTTGAAAGTCAACTCAAAATAAGCAGCAATCAGGAAATAAATGGAGTCCAGTTTGCATCTTTGGCAGAAACCTTTCCTTCAGTCATGCACCTAATCTTTTGAGCTCCTTCACAAAAGACAGGAAACCTTTCTGTGATGGTGGCATGAAGGCAAGTCTGATTCTGAGATAAGAGTCACACTGCTTAGATCTGACTTATATTCAGTACATCACTGTGACAGCTTGTAATTACAACTTCCATGGAACTCTTTACCACAATCCTCCAGTTGGATAAGTTCTATTCCTTCATTTTCAAGACAAGAAACCACAATTCATGCCCTTTGCTTCTGCATAAGAGTTTAAATGAACATTTTAACCATGTTAACAAAGAAATCAAATCTTTACTCCAGCAATATCTGGGCAAAGTGATTCAAACTCTCTGTAAGAACATGTTTATCAATTGTGTTCGTTTTCTTAGAGTAAGAGCCAGAATGAAATCGAGAATGCTATGGAAACATATGGAAGGATTTTCAGGAGTTGCTATTGTTCTGTATGTTAGCTGTCAGGGGTGCCAGGTGGGTGGAAGGATTACATTTCTATGAATTTTTTTTGAAATTGTTTCTCACAGCAGAGTGACTAAGAGTCT
>NW_006428380.1:0-1078 GCF_000296735.1 Chrysochloris asiatica | reverse complement strand
CTGTTAGAGAAAGATGGGGGACACTCCACTTCCCCAAAGATGATGGCTGTGGAACCCCATGGGGCTGTTGTGCTCTGCCTTCCCGTTTCCATGGGTGGAAATGAGCTTGACGTCAAGTTGTTTCCAACTCACGGAGACCCTCCCAAGTGTCAGACCAGAACTGAGCTCCGTGCGGCTTTCAGTGCCTGACGTTTCAGAAGCAGATCACCAGACATTTCTTCTGAGGCACCTTGGGTGGATTCGAATCACCAACCTTCCAGTTGTAGCCCTGATCGATAGTCCCTACATAAGTGAAATTTCAGCGCTATGGGGTCCTCAATAATTTTTAATCGTATAAAACCTACAAAGTGTGAGGGTCCCTGAACTGTAGGAATGAATCAGGACGTACAGCGATGACCAGTTCATGGGCATTATGACGGTTAGACTTCCCCTCCTAGGGCAGACTGTGAGTGTTCACCTTTTCCTACTGCTACGCTTGGCATAGTGGACACAGCGGGGCCCTGGGCGTTTCTTCAGCATAGTCGTCTCCATGAAAACGTCTTCATAATAAACCCCTGTGACTGTCCTGTGTCCTGAAAAGCTGACCTTACTACAGTGACTGTAATGCACTCAGGAAAACTTCTCCCCTGGGAGCCCACTATGCAGACGGGACCTTGTTTTGAAAGCCCCTAAGGATGGCACCTAACAACAACAACAAGAAGGAGTCTGAGAAAACGTATTCCTGAGCGAGCTAGTCTGTAGCAGAAATGTGTTTCAACACGTTTTGTTGGGAATAAAGCAGTGCACGGAAGAGCTGGAACCCCAGTAGCTGAATGCTTCACTTTCCACATTGTAGAGCTTAGCTCGCAGCTTCATTGCTGTGTTTCCCTCACTTCCCCTTATCGGTGACAAACGTGGTCACCAATCAGAGTGTGTATTCCCATTGAGTCTTAGTCTTGGAAGGGGGTTTGCCCTGAGGGGACCCGACCCCTTGCCTTGATGTCTCCTGGGTGAGCACCTTGCTTGTTCTTGTAGTAATCAGTCTGATTGCCTATATTGTTTTGTATTTTTCCTGTCAGTCTTTCAAGAAGTATCTTCT
>NW_006428379.1:0-1020 GCF_000296735.1 Chrysochloris asiatica | reverse complement strand
TCTGCCTCCTGACCACTAGCTCTCAGTCCCTCTCTTTCCATGAATTTAGAGTCCTTACCTGCTCCCTTTCTCCATGTCCCCATCTTTACCTCCATCTCTGGTGTCACTGCTTCTCTGGTTAAGGTCCTGCATTCCACTCTTCTCCCTTGATGGTCCTAGGGTCTTCTGTTTCTGGATGTAAGATTAACTAATACCCAGTTTTGTTACAAACTTCTACCTCGACAAGTGTGATAGTTGAAATTGTTGTCATCGTTTTTATGTGCTGTGGAGTCGGTTCCAACTCATAGCAACCCTGTACGGGGTTTCCGAGGCTATAAATCTTTACAGGAGCAGAAAGCCTTATCTTTCTCTCGCGGAAGAGCTGGTAGTTTCGAACTGCTGACCTTGGAGGTTCAGAACCCAATTTGCAACCACTACTCTACCAGAGCTCCTTTTGGTAGAGTTGCAATTAGTCATGGTAACAATTACTCATTATTGAATCATAAGAATCTTATCCCCATCTCTTTTTACTAGAACCATATAGACAAGATGAAAACTATTCAGTGGGGACTCTATCCCCCTCCTCCCCTGCCCCGACACTCTTAAACTAAACTCCCTCTTGAAACCTTGTAAGCCAGTCACTTTGAGCCTTTATCACCCCCTCCGTTTTGATAGCCTGTATCTAAGTTGCCTGTCCCTATTTACCCTGTGTACAGAGGGGATAACATTGATACTTGATGTGAAGACTCCTTTCCTCTCTGTTGGTATTTTGAGCTACTACCTCCAGGAGTATAGGTCATGTTCATCAAATTGTAGCAATTTACCCTCGTTTTGTTTATCAAAATTTTGGGGGTTTTTTTCATCCTCTTCTAGTTGAGTTCTGATTATCAAGCCATTAAGGCTAGGTCAAATGGGTACTATCTGCAAGTTTGGGTGTTCTTGTGTGTCTCCCCTCACTTCATATCAGCTGGATGCTTCACTCTCAGCTCTAGCCCTCTGTCGCTATGTCCTTGTCCATGGGCTCAGGTGTCCCCAGGTCTT
>NW_006428378.1:0-1078 GCF_000296735.1 Chrysochloris asiatica | reverse complement strand
AACTGTATATGGAAGTATCATGAAAGCAGAGATATTTTTGTTTCTTATTTTACACTTGGTGTCTAACAATGTCTCAGTGTTTGTTGGGTGGGTTCTTTAGGAAATATATATGAAATGATATTTTTAAAAACTGGCAAAGAAGTGGAACAAATATTTTACAAAATAGGATACTCAAGTGGTCAAAAAGAAAGTATGAAAAAATACTCAATCACATTAGCCATTCCCATTGCAGTTGACTCGAATGCAAGCCATAGTTACCCTATAGGACAGAGCAGAACGTCCCCACAGGGTTTTCAAGACTGTAAATCATTATGTAAGCACACTGCCATATCTTTGTACTGTGGGGGAGCTGATAGATTTGAATTGCTGTTTTTGGTAAGCTGCTGAGCTCATCACTAGGCATTGTTACAGTTGTTAAGTGCCATCAAGTTGGTTCCAACTCATAGCGACTTAGTACATGGTTTCCAAGGAGCAGTTAGTGGGTTTGAACGACCCTCCTTGCCATTAGGAACCCAGTACTTATCCTAGAGCACCACACCAGGATTCCTCATTAGCCATTGTTGTTACTGTGAAGTGCCTCACAGTTGATTTTGACTGATAGTGACCAATTTTGTAGGGCTGGTGAGTTTAAACTGCTTACCTTGTGGTTAGCAGTCCAGTACTGATGTTACATTGCCATTCCAGGACGCCAAATTTAGCGGGAGCAGAAAGCCTCATTTTTCTTCCATGGTGTATTCACAGTTCTGACCTTGTGGTTAACAGGCCAACTCATCACCTACTCTGCTACAAGGGAGATGCTAATCAAAACCACACACAGTAAGATACCACCTTACTCCCAACCATCAAAAATAAATAAGTTTGTGTGCCGAGCTTCGGAGGCTGCCAGACGCCCGACGATCACCATGAAGTTCAACCCCTTCGTGACCTCGGACCGCAGCAAGAACTGCAAACGTCACTTCAGTGCTCCCTCGCACGTGCGCCTAAGACCATGTCGTCCTCGCTGCCCAAGGAGCTGCAGCAGAAGTGTACCGTGCGCTCCATGCCCATCCGCAAGGACGACGAGGTCCAGGTGGTTCAA
>NW_006428377.1:0-1079 GCF_000296735.1 Chrysochloris asiatica | reverse complement strand
GAGGAAACAGTCTTGTACCTTATTATGAAGAAGTCTTCCATTCTAGTTGAAATTTTGAGCAAGTACATCCATAAGCAAAGACCCAGTTCACCAAATTGTAGCAATGTACACTTGCTCACAGTATCAAGCATCTTTATCTTCATCTAGTCATATTCTGCTCAGCTAGCCTTCCCAGGTAGGTCAAATGGGTACTAGCTCCAAGTTTGGGAGTTCACGAACGCCTCCTTGCAGTTCAGACCAGTTGAATGCTTCACTCTCAGCTCTAGCTCCCAGTGGCTAGGTCAGTGCTTGTGGGCTTGGGAGTACACAGATCTCCCTAAATTTCAGATCAGCCAGGCCTTTAGTATTTTTTGTAAAGCTGGTTTGGTCATTACAAATTCCTTTAATTTCCATTTTTCAGGAAGTGTCCTAATTTTGCTGTCATATTTGAGGGACAGTTTTTCTGGGTATAAGATCATTGGTTGGCAATTTTTTCCCCCACAGTTTTGTATATGTCATCCCATTACCTTCTTGCCTATTTTCAAACATCCTATTTGGTGGTTTTTCAGCTTCTTATATGGTCATCTTCTCATCTTTCATGATGCTAAGGAAATTTTCTTCCAACAACTCTTCAACAATTCTTTCTGTGCTTTTTATTACCTCTTCCTGTTCTGGAATTCTGACCATGCATAAGTTGTTCCTTTTCATGGTGTTGCACATAACTTTTATGTTTTCTTCAGATTTTTTTTGTTCTTTTTTTTCTGATTGTTCTTCTAGCATACTGGTATTGAGAGAGTTATCATCAGTTTCACTAATATGGGCTTCCATTGCTTCAAATCTGCTCTTTTGCCCTTTCAATGTATTGTCCACTTCTGAAAGTTTAGTACTAATCTATTATATTTCTAGTTGCAGGTTTTGTATTGTTTCAAATTTTGCATTTGTTTTGTCTGTTTGTTCTTATAGTGTTTTCCTGAATTAGTCTAAACTTTTGTCAGTGTTCTCTTTGCTTTCCTCGATTGTTCTATCAGTCCTTTGAAGGTTCCTAAATATCAATCTTTTTCATTCTTTTTCAGGTAGTTCCATTACTTTTTTTTTTTTTT
>NW_006428376.1:0-1079 GCF_000296735.1 Chrysochloris asiatica | reverse complement strand
TTTTTTTTAGCAATAAAGATATATTAATATTTATTGCTGATGGACACAACTAAAAATGAGGAGAAACATCTATATACTTCCATTAATAATCAGAACATGGTATGTACAAAGAAAGTATGAATCTAGGAAAATGGGAAGTTGTCAATAATGAAATGCATAAAGATTAATTTTTAGCCATTAGTGATCTGAAATTCACTGGTATTGGCCATTTTGATTATGATAGTCATGTGGTTTACTATGCAAGAACAACAAATTGAAGAAGAATGACATCACATTCATTATCAAAAAGAACATTTCAAGATCAATCTCGAAATACATTGCTGTTGGTGATAGTATAGCCATACATATACAAGGAAAACCAGTTAATACCACTATTATTCAAACTTAGGCACTAATCTTTAAAGGCAGTGATGATGAGATTAAAAAACTCTACCAACTTCTTCAGTGGGAAATTGTTCAAAATGCAATCAAGATGTATTGATAATTACTGGTGATTGGAATGCGAAGGTAGGAAACAAAGGAAGGATTAGTAGCTGGAAAAAATGGCTGTGGTGATAAAAGTGATGCTGGATATCAGATAATAAAATTTTGCAAGACCAATGATTTCTTCATTGCAAATACCTATTTTAAACAATGTAAAAGTGACTATGTGCATGGACCTAACAACATGGAATACACAGAAATCAAATTGACTAAATCTGTGGGATGTGATGGTGGAAAAGGTCCGTATCATCAGCCAAAAGAAGGCCAGAGAGACATTTGCAAATGCAGGCTGAAGCTAAAGAATATTAAAACAAGTCCATGAAAGCCAAATATAATGTTTAACATATCCCAAATGAATTTAGAGATTATCTCAAGAACAGATTTGATGCATTAGACACTAATGACTATAGAAGAGAAGAGCTGTGGGATGACATCAAAAACACCATACAGGAAGAAAGTAAAATATTGAAATAGTTATCAGAAGAGACTCTGAAACTTGCTTTCCAGCACAGAGATACTAAAGTGAATGAAGAAATGATGAGGTAAAAGAGCTGAAGAGAAATCTCAAATGTCAACTCGAGAAGACAAAGTCAAGT
>NW_006428375.1:0-1050 GCF_000296735.1 Chrysochloris asiatica | reverse complement strand
TGAACTTATATAGGGTATCTGAGTTTATACCATCTTTTGGGGCTCAAAAAGCCTCAGTTTTTTTTGCCATGAAATATCTAGTGGGCTCAAACCACTGATCTTTTAGTTCAGTCAGTCCTTATCCTACAAAGCCAATTCACTTACCAGAAAGATGTTTAATTGTACTTTATTGATGATACAAAGGCATTTACTATATGGACCATGACAAACTATCATTTAACATTGTAACGAATGGGAATTCTGGAATACTTAACTGTATTCATCAGGACACTCTACATAGAATAAGAAGCATTAATAAGAATATAGCAAAGGGATACTGAACGGTTTAAAATAAGAATAATTGTACACCAGGATTGTGTCCTTTCACCATATTTATTCATTTTTTAGGCTGAGCAAATAATCTGAAAAATTGGACTATGTGAAGAAGAACATGGCAACAGAATTGGAGGAAAATTCATCAAGAGTCTGCAACATGCATATGATACAAGCTTGCTTAATGGAAGGAAAGATGACTTAGAATACATACAGATGAAGATCAAAGACTACATACAGCCTTCTGTATGGATTCCACCTCAATGAAAAGAAAACAAAGATCCACACAACTGGACCAAAAATATCATGGTAAATGGAGAAAAAATTGAAGTTGTCAATGACAACATTTTGTTTGAATCCACGATGAACACTCATGGAAGCAGTAGTGAAGTAATAAAATGATGTATTGCACTAGCCAAATCTGCTGCAAACAAAACAAAACAAAAACAAAATGATCGATAAGAACAAACAAGATGGCAGATCGGGTGGAAGTGCAGTAAAGGAGTTCCACCAAAAACAACACAGAATACCCGACCAAACAGGCTCAGGGGCTGGTCCCAGAACTCTGAGCCACATATAAAGGAATATTTAGAAGATTGGAAGGCTCACAGCTGGGGGAATTTGTGGCAGAAACAAGAAATTTATTGCTTTCTAGTCCAGGATGCTCGGCTCTTCCAGGATCCACCATTTTGGGTGAGACCAAGTGGGGGAAGGATCGGAGTGGCCACAGATGTCTGG
>NW_006428374.1:0-1022 GCF_000296735.1 Chrysochloris asiatica | reverse complement strand
AAAAAAAAAACAAAACAAAAAACTGTCAACCAAGAATCTTTTATCCAGCAAAGCTATCAATCAAATACAACAGTGTAATCAAAACATTATAGGATAAACAGAAGCTAAGGGGTTTTGCCAAAGCCAACCCTTCACTACAAAATATCCTCAGGGAGTTCTGTGGACTGAGAACCAACAAGAACAGACAACAACCAGAGATTGACACACATGGAAGCACCTCCCAGAACTAAATAGACAGAAGGAAGAGTCAAGAACAGAACAAAACTGTAAGAAGAAACTCATAGAATCTGGGAGGTCAGTCTATGATCAAAACAATTACAATGTAAAAAAAGGTAAACACATAAGAACAGGGATCCAGACAGTGAGAAGTTCAGGTAGATTACAGGATAAAATAGACTGCACTAAATGGAGGGGAAAGTTAATGGACTATAAGGTAACTGCAAAGAAAATTAACACTTTACAAAATACCAAGAAAATGAAAATCCAAGAACATGGAAACATTAAAACTATCAGGAAACTTGCAAGAAAGAACACAAGAAGCATGAATTCAGCAAAGGAAGACACACAGAACAAAGAAAGCAGCTACACCACACATAAAAAAAACAGACATAATGGCAGTAATTAATCCATACCTGTCAATAACTACACTGAATGTAAACAGATTAAATGCACCAGTTAAGAGACAGAGGATGACAGAATAGATAAGAAAACAAGATCCTTCATTATGCCTTCTGCAAGAGACACATCTCACACACAGAGACAAAAACAGATTAAAAGTCAAAGGATGAAAAAAAATATACCAAGGTAATTGCAATAAAAAAACGAACAGAAGTGGCAGTTCTAATCTCTGATAAAATAAACATTAAGGCAAAAACGAGTATAATAGATAAAGATGGACGTTATCTCATGATTAAAGGGACAATTGAACAAGATGACATAACCATCATAAATATCTATGCTCCCAATGAAAAAGCTCCAAATTATATAAAGCAAACTCTAATATATTTGAAGAAAGAAATAGA
>NW_006428373.1:0-1079 GCF_000296735.1 Chrysochloris asiatica | reverse complement strand
CAGATGGGAGAACAATTAGGACGATTTGCATGGGCTAAGTGGGACACAGGCAAATGATGATGTATGCACAACCTTGGAACAACAGGGCTCTGGGATACAGGGATTGAGTCATGATTGGAATGGGCAAAAGGGGAGAAATAATGTTAAGATGCTTGGCTGTCTTTTGTGAATCTTGGTTTCCCTTGCATAACATTATAAAATAGACACTAGATGGGGAGAGAGAGGAATAGCCAGAAATATCTCCGTAGAAAGCCTGTAAGTCCATCTTCTGCCAATAACGGATTGGAATACCTAAAATGAGGCTACAATGTGCCCAGAGAAAGAGGATTCCTGCAGAGCATCTGCATTACATAAGACTATAGGTGGAATCCTGAACTACATCTGGAACTTCAGAGGTGGGAAATTTCCTCTTGAAAGGACAAGGAGACCAGTCTGGAGTTGATAGAAGAACAGAAGTTACTGCTTGAAAAAAAGACTGACAGTAAAAATACAAAACATTATAGGCAGACCAACTGATTACTACAAGAACAAGCAAGTTATTCACCCAGGAGGCATCAAGGCAAGTGATCAGGTCCCCTCAGAGCAAACCCCCTTCCAATACTAAGACTCAATGGGAATACATGCTCTGATTGGTGACCACGTTTGTCTCCGATAAGGGGAAGTGAGGGAAAACAGCAATGAAGCTGTGAGCTAAGCCTTACAATGTTCAATAGACTCCTGTGAACTCGGGTGGAGACCTGGTTAGCCAGCAGTGTGGCAAGACCTGGGGATTCTTGGGCCCAGAGTCAGTGCCATAGCCACAGAGGACTCGAGTGGAGAGTGAAGCATCCAGATGATAAGAAGAGAGGGCATATGCACAAGGACACCCACACTTGCAGATAATACCCACCTGACCTGGCTTCAATGACTGGATGATCAGAGCTCAACTAGAAGCAGAAAGAAGAGGAAAAAAAGAGTAGTCTGATACAATCTGATGAACTTGACCTACACCTATGGATTCAGTAGCTCAAAAGAGGGAACAAATCTTTACAGCAAGGATCATCCCCACCCCCTCCATACACAGAGTAGACAGGGATGGG
>NW_006428372.1:0-1079 GCF_000296735.1 Chrysochloris asiatica | reverse complement strand
AAAAAAAAAAAAAAAAAAATTATTTGTGTATGTATACATTTTAGTTTTGAATTTATAGGATGAGCAACACAATTTTTTCATCCTTAAGTAGACCAGAGAAATACATCTTTGAAATCATTTATTTTGTCACTGAAAACTAAATACACATTGCTTGCCAGTAAACCCTCACTCATATATAATTTATGGTTGTGTTTAAACAAGTGCTCCAAATTTTCTGGGGAAAAAATTCTGTCTTTACTGTATTTTTGAAGATTGTCAATAATTAAAACTAAATATGGCTGCTCTATATAATGTTAAAAATTAAATAAGTAACTCTGCTCATTTTATGTTTTCTCCAAAGTTTCCCTCATCACCTTCCCAACCCAAATTTAGGAAAAGGTGAGTCCTCAAAAATGAGAGAAGTTTAAACTTTTTTGCCACACATGGTTTTTAGATCAGTACAGATATATTCATCTTCCCTTTGGTTTGAGCAATGCCTAGTACATCTACTGCTCATTTGTGATTGGTAGATTCCTCTCATTCGATCATACACTTCTTGAGAATGAGGTCTGATTTTGTTTCATGTTTGTAGACTTTCTCCACACATATGTCTCGTATCTTCTGCACAACTGGTGTCCTTAAAATGTTTAAAGCTGTACACTTCCCAGTTCTACTATGGTCTTTAATCATTGTGAAGCACCCAAATGATTTTCTATTACTGTGTGAAATCTTAGAATTTCTAATGTGTCACTTAGTATTTTAGCTTTTTTAAAAATCTAGATTTTAAAAAATACTTTTGTAAATATAGTTGTAAATATTTTGAAGTCCTGGATTTAGGAAGCTATTTATGCACCAGTAGAGATGATGAGGAGTCCTGGTGTGGCGCTGTGGGCTAATGCGTCAGACTATAAAGTCATTTGAACTGCAAGGTCGATGGTTCAAGCTCACCAACTGTACCTTAGAAACCCCATACAGGGTCGCTATGGGTTGGAACCTTATTGGCTTGATAGCACTTAACAACGACAACAAGAGATGATGAATAAAAACTCAGGTGAGGAAAAGGAATTTTTGAAGCAATCTAGATTTTTTCTTTTCTCCCA
>NW_006428371.1:0-1038 GCF_000296735.1 Chrysochloris asiatica | reverse complement strand
TGACAAAATCCAACATCCATTTTTACACAACAAAGTAGGACTAGAATGGAAATACTGCAGCATAATTAAGAGCATATATACAAAACCAACACCCGACTCGATGGCACTTAACAACAACAACAACAACATACAAAACCAACAGCCCACATTACTCTCAATGGAGAGAAACTGAAAGCCTTCCCTCCGTGAAGAGGAACCAAACAAGGATGCCTTTTGTCACCACTCCTATTCAATATTGTGCTTCAAGACTTAGCCAGAGCTATACAGCAAGATAGGGAAAACAAAGGCATCCAAATTGGCAAAGAGGAAGTAAAACTCTCTCTATTTGCAGATGATATGATCCTATCTATAGAAAACCCCAAAGACTCAGTAAAAAAAAAGCCACTAGATCCATTGGAGGATTCAGCAAAGTGTCAGGGTATAAGATCAACATTCAAAAATTAGTTGGATTCCTCTATACCAATAACAATAGTGCTGAAAAGGACATTAGGAAAACAATACTATTTACAATAGTCACCCAAAGGATGAAATATCTAGGAATAAATGCAACCAGAGAAACAAAGGACCTATATAAGAAAACTACAGAGCACTACTACAAGAAACTAAGAGTCTTATAAAAAATGGAAGACTGTACCATGCTCCTGGATAGGAAGACTTAACATTGTGAAAATGTCAATACTTCTCAAAGCAATTTACACATATAATACAATCTCAATCCAGATTTAATGACATTCTTCAAAGAGATGGACAAAACAATAAACTTTATATGAAAAGGAAAGAGAGCCAGGATTAGCAAAGCATTGCTTAAGAAGAACAAGGTGGGAAGCCTCTCAGTCCCTGATTTCAAAACTTACTACATGGCTACAGTGGTCAAAATAGCCTAATACTGGTATAATGAAAGATACATTGGTCAATGGAACAGAATTGAGAATCCAGAAATTAACCCATTTGCATACAGCCAACTGAATTTCAACAAAGTACCTAAGTATATTGCATGGGGAGGAGATAGTCTTTTCAATGGATGGTGCTGGCAGAATT
>NW_006428370.1:0-1079 GCF_000296735.1 Chrysochloris asiatica | reverse complement strand
AATGTAAAGTCTAGAACTATACACATCAATGAAAAAATAGGGAAAACTTAAAGGCTCCAATACATGGTATAAATACACTATCAAGCATAACTAAACTATGCTACCAGAGCTCCTTTAGTAGTCAATAAATCACTGGTCTTCTTTAATTTCCCATTCTTGACTTAAATCCCTGGCTGATGTTTCCAGCACGATACTGAACAGAAGTGGTGATTAAGGACATCCTAGCTTGGTTCCTGTTCTCAATGGGAATGCTGTTCGGTTTTTCACGGTTGAGAGTGATATTGGCTGTTAGGGTTATGCATATGCCCTTAATTGCTGCTGCTGCTGTTGTTAAGTGGCTTTGAGTCAGTTCCAACTCATGGTGAAACCCTCTATAGGGTTTCTGAGGAACAACCAGTGGGTTTGAACTGGCACCTTGCTGTTCGCAGTCCAGTGCTAATCCTATGTGAGAAAAGTCTCCAAGAGGTTAACTTAATTATGGTGAGGAATTTCCCTTCTATTCCTATTTTGTTGAGTGTTTTACTGAGGAATGGGTGTTGTGATTGTTAGGTGTCATTGAGTCGGTACCGACACATAGTAACCCTATGTCACACATAGTGACAACAGAACAAAACACTGCCCGGTCCTGGTCCAACCTCACAATCGTTGCCACGCTTGAATCCATTGATGCTTCCGCTCTGCCAATCCATCTCACTGGGGGGTCTTCCTCTTTATCTCAGAACCTCCACCTTACCAAACATGATATCCTTCTCCAATGTCTAGTTCCTCCTGACAATATGTCCAAAGTATGAGAGTTGAAGTCTGGCCATCCTGGGCTCCAAGGACAACTCTGGCTGCACTTCTTCCAACATAGATTTGTTGGTTCTTATGGCAGTCCATGGTACTTTCAATATTTTCCTCCTACAGCATAATGGTGTTGGATTTTTTCAAATGCCTTTTCTGCATTAATTGATATGATCATGTGATTTTTCCCTTTGTTTTATTTATGTGGTGGATTACATTGATTGTTTTTCCAATATTGAACTATCCCTGAATAACTGGTATGAAGCTCACTTGGTTTTATATATATATATAAAATA
>NW_006428369.1:0-1079 GCF_000296735.1 Chrysochloris asiatica | reverse complement strand
TACAAACAACATTTGCTGACATAGATCATACACTTAAAATTTTTGCCAGTATTAAATTACTATAAACAGTTTTGAACATATATTCTCATTTTTTTGTATTTTATGTCTTTGGGGAGTGAGTAATATTTTTAACTGAAAGTGCTCTCTGATTTATACTTTAAAAAACAGTATCTTATGTAGTAGAGATAATGTGTACTTTGCAGAGGTGTGAAGAAACAATCAATAATATCAGAAAAATGTTTATCAGATAGTAAGCTTTTGATTTTGTAAAGGAGCTATGAAATTGCAATATATAATTACACTTTAAATGAAGCAAACCTGTAGCTGTAGGAAGGGATAAATAACATACTTCATCTGAATTCAAACAGTGGACAATCCCATAGAGAATTGCATTAATGTTTACCTATATCTATCTCTACACTGAGGTTCAGCTATGAGGGTGAGTCAAAAAGTTATACTATAAAATCATAGAAACCTTTATTAAACAAAAGTATTAAAATACGAAGCTATTGCTTTTTGACATATCTACCATCTAGGTCTAAGGAGCTCTGGTAGTGTAGCGGTTCGAAACTACCAGCTGCTCCGCGGGAGAAAGATGAGGCTTTCTACTCCCGTAAAGATTTACAGCCTCGGAAACCCTATTCAGGGTCACTATGGGTCGGAACCGACTCGACAGCACTTAACATAAGAACATAATATAGCCTTAGTACATCAATATATAACATAATTAGATGTTTATAATCAACTTCTATGTGACTACATAATAAAGAGGATAAGCTTGAATATAATGAATTAACTTTCATGTAATTTGCAATTTTTACTACATTGTTAAGTAATCTGATATACAACTAATATCTTGATTTCTAGTAACACTTTCTTGATGAAGGAAATAGTGTATCAGTTTATTTTCTGCATGAGTTCCTTAATCAGAATAATCCAAAAGTTCCTTGTCATCCTTGTCGATCTACTGCTACAAAAACTAAGTACAAACAACATTTGCTGACATAGATCATACACTTAAAATTTTTGCCAGTATTAAATTACTATAAACAGTTTTGAACATATATTCTCATTTTTTT
>NW_006428368.1:0-1080 GCF_000296735.1 Chrysochloris asiatica | reverse complement strand
GGCAACAATTGTGAGATTGGCCCAGGACTGGGCAGTGCTTCTTTCTGTTGTGCATAGGGTCAGTATGAGTTGGTACTGACTCAATGGTACCTAACAACAACTCAAGCAATAAGTGATATGCCTCTGTGCCACCTGACACCTTCTTGACTTCATTGTCACCATCAAAAATTCAAAATGGATATATCTCACCTGGCTGGCAAGCACAAACCACCAGTCTCCTCTTTCTTTCCTTTTTTTTTCTTTTTACCCCTACATATCTGTTCAGTTGCTTCTACTGAGAGCTTATCCTGGGATGGCCAAGGTTGACTTTGCAAATTTGGACTAGGACCAACTTGAATGGGGTTAATGTGGATAATTGACCACTACTTTAATGGGTTCACAACTGCGTTACTCACCTTGAGCAGCTCCACCTACCAGGAGAGTGTGAGCTTACTTAGGGATGTATGGATGTGTGAATAAGTGTCACCTCTGGTCATCATGGGAATGTGGGTAACTAAAGCAAAAAGAGTCACAAGTCACCATTATCTTTCTTCAATGTCAATGTCAATGTCAATGTCAATATTTATTTCTGTCTCTGAAGCAGCTCACAGAAACTTAAGATGGACACACCATATCTGGTTGACTGGCATCTGTTCAGCTTTTTCTTCTACTAAGCATTTAGTGCACTTCTCTATCCTTCTTCTGAAACTCAGGGTCCCAGAACTACCACCTTGTTCATTTGGCTTTCTTTACTGTAGAGGGTCCATACAGCCTTTCTGCCTATTCCACCATCTTGCCACCTCTTTTCACAAATATGTATTTTCATTTACCATTCCATAGACTGTTGTTGTTAAATGCTATTAAGTAAGTTCTGACCCATATAGAATCAGTATAGGGTTCCTGAGGAATGGGTGGTGAGCTTGAACCACAGACCTTGCAGTTCAAACTGACTTTGCAGTCTAGCACATTAACCCACAGCATCTAGTCAATCTCAAAAGCAGCAAATATTTGAACAAGAGCTGTTGCTATATGCAGTTGACTCTGTTTCAACGCATAGTGGCCCTGTATAGGGTTTCTAAGGAGCAGTTGTTGAATTTGAAC
>NW_006428367.1:0-1080 GCF_000296735.1 Chrysochloris asiatica | reverse complement strand
GTACTCTCTCCAATGGTTTTGTACATTGGCAGTAGCCAATGCCAAGGTGCAAAGTAAGAGTAATGATGATTACGATGGTTAAGTTTATGTGGAAACTTGGCTGAGCCATGATCCTCAGTGGTTTGGCAGTTATGTAATGATGTAGCTTGCAATTATGTTATGTTGTAATTTGCAGTTATATAATGAAGTATTGGTGTGACACTATAGGATAAGCATTGGACTGCTAACCACAATGTTGGCAGTTCAAACCCACCAGCTGCTCCTCAGAAACCCTATAGGATTGCCACAATTTGTAACTGATTCAACGGCACTCAACAACAAAAATGAAGTAGTCAGCTTTCATTTTGTGATCCTCTTATTTTCACATAACATGAATTTTGTGTAACAGCCTGGTCTCTGAAACTTAACCATGTTAAGTTCATTTTATGAACCATGACTTATGAATTTAACTATGTTAAGTTCATTTTATGAACCATGGCTTCATAAAATCAACTGGGAAGTGTTCCCTTCTGATTCACTTTCTGACAAAGATAGTATAGAATTGGTGTTAATTCTTTACAGTTTTGATGCAGTCATTTGAGAGTATTTCCTATTTTATTTTTAAATTACAAATTCAATTTCATAAATAGTTGTAGGGTGAGTTACAGGACTACTCAGATTATCAATTTCATAATGGGTGAGTTGTGGCTATTGGTGATTTTGGAAGAATTTGTCCATTTTCTCTAAGTTGTAAAACTATGTAGATAGAGTTGTTTGTAGTATTCTCTTATTGCCCTTTTAGAATCTGCAGGATATGTACTGATATTGTGTATTTCAATTCTGATATGGGTTATTGTTCTCTTTTTTTTTTTTTCCTTTGTCAGTCTTGCTAGAGCTTTGTCAGTATTATTATTATTTTCAAAGAATCAACTCTTTCTTTCAATGACATTTCTCTCTCTCCTTTTTCTGTTTTCAATTTCATTGATTAATGCTCTGATCTTTATTATTTCCTCCCTTCTACTCACTTCTCCTTTTTTAGGGTATTAAGGTAAGAGCTTGAACTTCTAGTGCAGTGCTGCAGGATCAACAATGGACTATGAA
>NW_006428366.1:0-1021 GCF_000296735.1 Chrysochloris asiatica | reverse complement strand
CATTGCGAAGTCTGAGTATTCTGGAACACTTAATTGTGCTCATGAGGAATCTGTACATGGACCAAGAAGCAGTTGTTCGAACAGAACATGGGAACATTGAATGGTTTCAAATGAAGAAAGGTGTACGACAGGGTTGTATTCTTTCACCATGCTTATTCAGCCTGTATGCTGAGTAAATAACCTGATAAGCTGGGTTATATGAAGAAAAACATGGCATCAGGATTGGAGGAAGACTCATTAACAACCTGTGTTATGCAGATGATACAACCATGCTTGCTGAACGTGAAGAGGACTTAAAACATTTATTTTTATTTATTTATTTGTTTATTTTTAACATTGTATGACTGTATTTTCATAAAACGACAATGACTTCAAAAAGTTTGTGGAAAAATTACATTACCTTTTAATTCCATAGAAAACAATGTTCACTGGTGGATACCAGAGATGGGGGTTAGGAGTAGTCAGCAAGAAGCACTCACAATAGTAGACACTTGTTAGTTTTGGTGAGAAGAAAGACAACATCAAATATGGGTGAAGTGCACAGAGTTTGAACAAAGTAAAGAAGGTCACAACCAAGTCCACAATAGAAGAGAATGTCTTTGGTAAAAGATATGACAGATATAATTATAAATAATACCAATAACAGAAAGTATATGGGTGTGATTACATAAATATGCACATAGGCATATAAGTATGTGAGAGTATGTGAGTGTGAGTATGTGGGGACATTCATTTTTAAAAAAAAAACATTTATTGATGAAGATCAAAGACCACACAGCCTTCGGTATGGATCACATCTCAATGTAAAGAAAACAAAAATCCTCACCACTGGACATTCTTATCAACATTCTTATCAATGGAGAAAAGACTGAAGTTGTCAAGGACTTCATTCTTCTTAGATCAATTATCAACACTCACGGAAGCAGCAGTCAACAAATCATACGACGTATTGCATTAGGCAAATCTGCTGCACAAGACCTTTTTAAAGTGTTGAAGAGCAAAGATGTCAGCTTGAGGACTA
>NW_006428365.1:0-1019 GCF_000296735.1 Chrysochloris asiatica | reverse complement strand
ACTAGCAGAATCATAATAATAATGGTAACATAATGAACAGGATGCAAACTCAAGAAACCATATGGTAATCTAGAAAATGTAGTTCCGTAACATCTCAAAGAAGGAAATTTGGGGGAAATACTAGGAAAAACAAGATGTCAAAGCAGTTTCCTTCTTGGCGCTGCTTTTCACAGGGTCTGTGGCTGAAGAGGAGAGTAGGCAAACTGCTCAGGAAACCAAGCTGCAGAATGTGGAGGTGGCCCAGTTGTGATGCTGCCAACTTGTTTTCCGAGAAAAAAGCTGCATAGGATGATGGCCCAGGGCCCTGTGGGGAAAGACAGGAGCTGCACAGAGGTAAACAGGAAGCTTCTCTACTATTCTAAATGGAAAGTAAATCCCTAAGCTCTCAGAGGGATATCCTGCAAAAAGAGGGCTAACTAGGAAGCCTTGGGTTTTTATCAAGGTGACTGCCTTTCCTAGTATTCTGGGTCATCACCTATGCCAATTGCCATTTCTTTTATGTCTACATTGTCCGATTTCAGAAATCCATCTCAGCTTACTTAGAACCAAATAAAGCACAACAGCAATTTAGCATAAGAAACTTGTTTCTGTTAAGTGACTTTGAGTCGGTTCCGACCCATCGCTACCCTGTTTAGGGTTTCCGAGGAGCAGGTGGTGAGCTTGAACCACCAACCTTGCAGTTCAAATGGCTCTGTAGTCTGGTGCATTAACCCATCATGCCACACCAGGACTTCCTAAAATTGATATTCTTTATTTTCCTTAATTATTCTTACAATGACCAGTCTTTCTATCCTTGCCTATTTGGTCAATTTGGGGTGACCATCCTTTCTGAAGGAGTCCTGGTATGGAGCTTTGGGTTAATGTACTAGACTGTAAAGTCAGTTTGAACTGCAAGGTTGGTGGTTCAAGATCACCAGCCGCTTCTCGGAAACCCTATACAGGGTAACTATGGGTCAGAACTGACTTGAAGGCACCTAATAAAAATAAGCTCCATACACGATTGCTATGAGTCAGAACAG
>NW_006428364.1:0-1080 GCF_000296735.1 Chrysochloris asiatica | reverse complement strand
ACAACAGCAAGCTTACCTTTTGTCAGCCTCACAGTTGTTGTTTGAACCACTGTGTCAATAAATCTTAAGGTTGTGGTGGTGGTTACGTGCCATGGAGTCAGTTCCAACTCACAGCAACCCTGTACAGGTTTTCTGAGGCTATAAATCTTTATGGGAGCAGAAAGCCCTATCTTTCTCCCACGGAACAGCTGGTAGTTTCGAACTCCTGACCTTGAAGTTAGCAGCCCGACTCATAATCACTATGTTACCAGAGCTCCTCATAATTCTTTTGCTTTTTATGTTTTATTGTGAATTATGTGATAGTTTCCCTGGGAGAACACCAGCTTTACCCCATCGTTCCCTTGCAGTGATCACAATCCCCTCCGTGCATCATCATTCAACAGGATTTGCTTCCATCCCCTCAGGTTTTCTTTCTTTTTTTGTGGGTGGTGGTGGTGAGGATGTACCCCAAAATGCTCCAGATTATATAATCATTTAAACAGCCAAAGGGCACATTCTGCAAGCCTGCCTCCTGGCTGCCAACCCCAGTCCCTCTTTTCCCATGAATCTAGAGTCCTCAGCTGCTCCCTCTCTCCCTGTCCCCATCTCTGCCTCCATCTCTGGTGTCGCTGCTTCTCTGGATAAGGTCCCCCATTCTGCTTGTGCTCTTCTCCCTTGATGGTCCTAGGGTCCTCTGTTTCTGGACTGTAAGATTAACTGCTCCCCCGTTTTTGTTATAAAACTTCTACCTTTACAGTTGTGACAGTCACAATTAATCATGATAACAATTACTCACTATAGAATCATAAGAACCCTATACCCATCTCCTTTTACCAGATCTATCTAAACATGATGGAAACTATTCAGTGGGGATTTTACCTTCCCTGCCACACTCTAAAACTAAACTCCCTCTTGAAGCCTTGTAAGCCAGCCACTTCATGCCTTTATCACCCCCTCATATTAGGTAACCAATGTCTAAGTTGCCTGTCCCTATCTACCCTGTATACAGAGGGAATAGGATTGATATCAAGCTGGTTTTGACTCATGGTAACGGTGTATAGGGATTCCGAGGCTGTAAATCATATGTGAGCAGAAAGCCTC
>NW_006428363.1:0-1019 GCF_000296735.1 Chrysochloris asiatica | reverse complement strand
CACACTTCAATGGCTTGATGACCAGAGTTCAAATAGAGAAAGATAAAGAAATCTGACACCGGAAACAAGTGTAAATTGTTACAATTTGATGCACTTGAGCTATCCTTATGGCTGTAGTAGCTCAATATACCAACCAAGAGGGAAGGAGTCTTCACATCAAAGATCAAGTCTATCTCCTTAGTATACAGGGTTGATGGTGGTGGTGGTTATGTGCCGTGGAGTCATTTCCGACTTGTAGCGACCCCGTACAGGGTTTCAGACGCTGTATACCTTTATGGGAGCAGAAACCATCATCTTTCTCCCACGGAAGAGCTGGTAGCTTTGTACTGCTGACCTAGAGGTTCGCAGCCCGATTCGTAACCACTATGTTGCCAGAACTTGGCTACCTAAAATGGGGGTGGAGGACTATAAAGACAGGAAGTGGCTGGCTTACAAGTTTTCAAGAAGGAATTTAGTTTCAGAGTGTGTGGGTAAGGTAAAATCCCCACTGAATAGCTTTCATCTTGTTTAGACAGGTCTGGTGAAAAGAGATGAGGATAAGATTCTTATCATTCAATAGTGAGTAATCGTTATCATGACTAATTGTGAATATCACATCTGTAAAGGTAGATGTTTTATAACATAAAAGGGGGAGTAGTTAACCTTATATTGCAGGAACAGAGGACCCTAGGACCATCAAGGTAGAAGAGCATAAGTGGAATGTAGGACCCTATCCAGAGAAGCAGCAACACCAGAGATGGAGGCAGAGATGAAGACATGGAGTAATAGAGCAGCTGAGAATTCTAGACTCATGGAAAGAGAAAGGCTGTGTGCTGGTGACCAGGAGGCAGGCTTGTAGAATGTGCCCTTTGGTTGTTTAAATGATTATATGTTCCTGAGTGTTTTTTGTGTACATCAAAGAAAACAAAAACAAACAAACAAAAAAAGAGAAACTAGAGGCAAATACTGTTAAATGATGATGCATGGAGGTGATTGTAATCATTGCAATGAAACAAAATACCATAGGATGAGTGTAAAAC
>NW_006428362.1:0-1079 GCF_000296735.1 Chrysochloris asiatica | reverse complement strand
TTTACACCCTCGGAAACCCTATACAGGGTCGTTATGGCACTTAATGTTACTCGACGGCACTTAACAACAACAACAACAATCAGTTATAGGCTGAAGATGGACTTACAAGCTTTCTATGGTGATGTTTCTGTCCTTTCTCTCCCCCTCAAGTGTCTATTTTACAAGGCTATGTAAAGGAAACCAAGATTCAAAAGACAGCCAAGCATCTTAACACTTCACCTCTTTTACCCATTCAAACCATGCCTCAATCCCTGTAACCCTGAGCCCTGCTGTTTCAAGGTTGTGCATACATCATTATTTACCTCTGTCCCACTTAGCTATGCAAACGTGCCTAACTGTTCTCTCATCAGCCTTGTTCTTCTATAGCCCTCCCCCTTCTTTTGTATTGCCGCCCCCAGCACCCAAACTACCCTGTGCTCCATCTTCCTCTCCCTCCCCTCAACCCACCCATACACCCTGGTAACCAGCAAAGAATTTTTTTTTCCCTTTTAGTGTGGGTACTTTTTCTTAAACTTTTACAAAAATGGTTCTATGCAGTATTTTTCGTTTGAGACTGACTAATTTCACTCAGCATAATGTCCTCACGGTTCAGCCATGTTATGCAGTGGTTTGCAGCTTCCTTGTTGTTCTTCAAGGTAGCATAATATTTCATTGTGTGTACCACAGTTTGTTTATTCATTTTTCAATTGATGGACACAGGCTATTTCCATCTTTTTGCTATTGTAAATAGTGCTGCTATGAACATTGCTGTGCATATATCTACTTGTGTATGGCTCGTATTTCTTGTGGGTAAATACTTGGTGATAGCAATCATGCTGGAGAATGAATGATAGATTTCTACAAGACAAATGATTTGTTTATTTCAAATACTTTCTTTAGACAGCATAACAGATGACTATACACATGGACCTCGCCAGATGGAACACACAGAAAGAAATCAAATTGACTACATCTGTGGAAGGAGAAGATGGAAAAGCTCCATTTCATCAGTGAAGACAAGGCCAGGGGCAGACTGTGGAACAGACCATCAATTACTGACATGCAAATTCAAACTGAAACTGAAGAAAATGAAAACAAGT
>NW_006428361.1:0-1080 GCF_000296735.1 Chrysochloris asiatica | reverse complement strand
ATCTTTGTGATCTTGAGTTCGGGAAAGATTTCTTAGACCCGACACTAAAAGAATGATGCATAAAAGAACAAATATATAATTTGTATTACATTAAAGTAAAATATTTCAGTTCTTTAAAAATACTGCTAAGTGCAAGGATTACTCAGCTTGCATAAATCATTTTCAAAGCATATCCGGAATATATTTAAAAAATAAAACACCTCTCAAAACTCAATAGTAAGAAAACAAACAACTCAATTAAATATGGGCAAAATTTTTGAATAGATACATCACTAAAGAAGATATATGAATAGCAAAATAAATATCTGAAAAGATGTTTAACAACAAGAATCATTAAGGAAATGTACATGCCAACCATATTGAGAAGTTGTCATTAGGTGCCATTGAATCTGTTCTAACACAGCGACCTTATGTGTAATGGAACAAAACATTACTTATTCCTATGCCATCCTAAACAATAGTAGCTATATTGAATCCATGGTGAAATATCACTCTATAAGTATTTTAGAGTGGTATTTCAACAAATATTGATCATTAGTGTCAGATGCACCTAGTCTGTTCCTGAAATGGTCTGTAAATTCAAGTGGTATTAATTCAAGTCATATTTAGGCTCTCTTGGAGTTATTTTATTTTTCTTCAGCTTCAGACATAAGTTGCATATAAGCAATAGATAGTCTGTTTCATAGTCTGCCACTGGTCTTATTTTGAGCTTCTCCATCTTCTCTTCCCACAGATGTCGTCAATTTGATTCCTGCATATTCCATCTAGTGAGGTCCATGTGTTTTTTTCAACAACATAAACACCATTTATGTTCTTAAAAAAGAGTATTTGTAATGAATAAGTTGCTGATCTTACTAAATTTTATCTTGTGCTCTCCAGCACCAATTTTATCACGAAGGTCACATTTTCCAATGACTGATCTATCACAGCAACACATAAACCACCACAGTATGACAAACTGATAGATTTGTGGTGGCTATAAGTATTGTTGTTGTCAACATGATATCCTTCTCCAGCGACTGGTCCCTCCTGACAATATGTCTGAATTATGAGAGACAAAGTTTGGCCATCTTGGCCTCC
>NW_006428360.1:0-1028 GCF_000296735.1 Chrysochloris asiatica | reverse complement strand
AAAAAAAAAAAAAAAGAAAGAAAGAAAGAAAAAAGAAAAATCATGAATGATTTTTAATGTATTTATAATACATAATGAATGCCACCTGGGATTCATACCAGGTATGCAAGGTTGTTTAAACATTAGAAAAACAATCAGTGTAATCCACCATATAAATAAGAAAAAGGAAAAGAACCACATGATCACATCAATTGATGCAGAAAAGTAATTTGACAAAATCCAACATCCATTCCTGATAAAAACAATCAACAAAGTAAGAATTGAAAGGAAACTCCTCAACATAATTAAGAACATATATACAAAGCCAAGAAGCAAGAGAAACTGAAAGCCTTCCCTATGAAAACAGAAACCAAACAAGGATGCCCTTTATCACCAACCCTATTCAATATTGTTTTGCAGTCTTAGCCAGAGTTATAAGGCAAGATAGGTATGTATATTAAAGGCATCCAAATTGACAAAGAGGAAGTAAAACTCTCTCTATTTGCAGATGCTATGATTCTACACATAGAAAACCCCACAGACTCAGCAAAAAAAAAAAAAAAAAAGTGGAACTCATTGGAAGATTCAGCAAATTAGCAGGGTACAAGATCAACATACAAAAATCCGTTGGACGACATTTCAGCTTACTAATACAAGAACAAGCAAGTTGTTCACCCAGGAGACATCAAGGCAAGTGGTCAGGTCCCCTCAGGGCAAGCCCCTTCCAAGACTAAGACTCAATGGGAATACACAATAAGGGTAAGTGAGGGAAAAATAGCAATGAAGCTGCGAGCTAAGTCCTACCATGTTCAATGGACTCCTGTGAACATGGGTGGAGACCTGGTTGGCTAGCAGTATGGTAAGACCTGGTGACTTCTGGGCCCAGAGTCAGTGACACAGCCACAGAGGACTAGAGTGGAGAGTGAAGTATCCAGCTGATAAGAAGTGAGGGCATATGTACAAGAACACCCACACTTGCAGATAATACCCACTTGACCTGGCTTCAATGGCTGGATGATGAGAGCTCAACTAGAAGAAGAAGGAAGAGG
>NW_006428359.1:0-1080 GCF_000296735.1 Chrysochloris asiatica | reverse complement strand
TTATGTTTCTCAACTCCATTGTAAAGTGTTTTGAAACATTTTATGATCATTATTCTGAATTCCATCTCAGGCATTTCCAAGGCCTGCCCTCCTCCATCTTATTTTGACGCTTTCTGTGTCATTCAATATTCTGTACAAAGAATTTTTTAGTATTTCAATTTGTGGCTTGAGTTTTGTACTCCATTCTTTCCACTTTAAAAATGCTGAGTATGTTCTTCCCTTTTGGTTATCTGACTACAGATCTTTGTATATTTCATTATAATATTTGTCTTCATGAGCTGCCATTTGAAATGTTGTGCTCAGCTCTTTTACCTCCTCATTTCTTTCATTTGCTTTAGCATCTCTATGCTGGAGAGCAAGTTTCAGAGTTTCTCTCACATCCATTTTGGTCTTTTTTTCTCTCTTGCCTTCTTAATTACCTTCTGCTTTCTTCCTGTATGATGTTCTTGATGTGATCCCATAACACTGTTGTATTCTGTCGTTAGTACCTAATACATTTGATCTCTTCTTAAGATGATTTCTAAATTCAATCGGAATATGTTCAAAGCCATATTTTAGCTATCATGGACTTCTTATTATTTTCTTCAGCTTCAGCTTGAACTTTCATATATGAGCAACTAATGATCTGTTTCACAGTCTGCCTCTGGCCTTGTATAGGCTGATGATATGAGGCTTTCCCATCGTCTCTTTCACATTGATGGAGTCAGTTTGATTTCTGTGTATTCCCTCCGGTAAAGTCCATTTGTATAATCGTTGTTTATGTTGTTTAAAAAAGGTATTTTCAATGATGAAGTCATGGGTCTTGTAAAATTCTATCAAAGGTTTTCCAGCATCATTTCTATTACCAAGTCCATATTTTCCACCAACTGATCCTTCCTCTTTGTTTCAAACCTTTACATTCCAATCAATGGTAATTATCAATACATCTTGATTGTATTTTTTACCAATTTCAAACTGAAGAAATTGTAGAATTCTTCAATTTAATCATCACTGGCTTTAGTAGTTGGTGCATAAATTTGAATGATAGTGGTTAGGCCACAAAGCAAGCCTCCATAAATTCACAACCATCAAAATTCTACA
>NW_006428358.1:0-1038 GCF_000296735.1 Chrysochloris asiatica | reverse complement strand
CCTGTTAACCACTCATCAGTTTTTCACTTTTGTTTTTAATTAAATTTGTTGTTGAGAATATACATAACAAAACATACAGCAATTCTATCATTTCAATATGTTCAAGTCTGTGACATTAATTTCATTCTTACCCCTTTTAAAAAATAAAATAATAAAGGTTTTATTATGACTCGAATGTGTGAAGGTTTACAGGGCAGATCTTCAGTTTTACATTCAGAAAATAATTGCGATGATTACAATCCCCTCCATGCACTATCAGCTAACAATATTTACCTCTAATTTATCTCTATTATCTTATGTTTTCTGATGTATACATACCACATTGAAATTATGTATTTGTTTAAATGTTCAAAGGGCATATTTTGCAAGCCAGCCTCCTGTCTGCAGGCACACACTGCCTTTCTCACTTCATGGGCTTATAGTCCTCTGCCGCTCTGTCTCTCTATGCCATCACCTCTGCCACCATCTTTGTTGTCACTGCTTTACTGATTAGGATGCCTCGCTCCTCTCATGCTCTTTCCTCTTGATGATCTTAGGGCCCTCTGCTCCTGAAATGACAGATTAACTGCTCCCCCCTTTGTAGTTATACCTTTTCTACATTTACAGTTGTGATAATTGTCATTAGACCTGATAACAATTACAATTGAATCATAAAATCCTATTCCCTTTATCACTTACCCATTTGGGACAAGAGGAAAACTATTCAGTGGGGATTCTATCTTACTCCCCTTGTTCTGACACTAAGCACTCTCATGAAAGTTTGTAAGCCAGCCAATTTGTGCCTTTATTTTGTTGTTGTTAAGTGTCATTGAGTCAGTTCCTCAATAGGGTTTCTGAAGAGCAGCTGGTGAGCTTCAACCACCAACCTTGCAGTTTTAACCAACTTTTGCAGTCCAATGCATTAACCCACAGCACCACATCATGTCTTTATAGCCCCCCAATCTTGATAGCTGAAACCTATGTTGCACATCTCTATCAACCCAGGGTACTGAGGAGACAAGATTGATCCTTGATATGAAGAATCCTTCCCTTTTGGTA
>NW_006428357.1:0-1025 GCF_000296735.1 Chrysochloris asiatica | reverse complement strand
ATAGTTATAGTTGTGAAATATCCACGAGTATCAGCTTCTAATCCAGAAGTATACATGTGATGTCCCCAAACTAAACAACCTAATAAAGCAATTGAAATCATAGCTAAAATCATAGTTTGATTTCCAAATACTTCTCTTGAACAATAACAAGATAGTATCAAGCTAATAATTCCAAAAGCTGGTAATATTAATATATAAACTTCTGGATGTCCAAAAAACCAAAATAAATGTTGATATAAAATTGGATCTCCAGAATTTGAAGCTTCAAAAAACATAGTATTATAGTGTCTGTCAAAAAAGACCATTAAAAATACTGAAGTTACAACAGGTAAAGATAGTAATAGTAAGAAAGAAGTCAACACTATTGACCAAGCAGTTGGAAGAATTCTATCCATTGTAAAACCTATAGCTTTTATTGATGTAAAAGTAGTTATAAAATTTACACTACTTAAAACACTTGCAATACCTGAAACTAATAGTCCAAATATTATAAAATCTACACCAATTGAAGATATAGAAGTTGATAAAGGAGGATACATTGTCCATCCAGTTCCACTACCTATTTCTAAATAAAGTGAAGATATAACAAGACCAAAAGCTATTGGCTGTAACAATAAACTATACAAATTCACTCTAGGATATACAACATCACATGAACCTAAGAGTATTGGAAATAAATAATTTCCAATTCCTCCAAAAAGTCCAGTCATTACATTGAAAAATATCATAATAATTCCATGTAATGTAAACATCATGTTATATATTTCCAAAGTATCCATAGTAATTAATTTCAATCCACTCATACTAAGTTCTGTTCTTATAACCATACTCAAATAAAAACCTACCACACCAAACCAATATGATAACCAAATATAAGATATTCCTATAATTTTATGATTTCCTGAAACAGAATTAAACATTTGTAACATAAATTTCCCTATTAAATAAAACTTTTTTAAAAATCACCACATTTAAAAAGCTTGAATGTTTCGGCTTTTTAAATGTGACTCGAAATACTTACTTTT
>NW_006428356.1:0-1075 GCF_000296735.1 Chrysochloris asiatica | reverse complement strand
CCGCCGACGAGCTGCTCGCGGGCCTCTAGCACAGGTTTGTTATGTAACCGCCCCTCCAGCCTCGCCCGCAGAACTGACTTAGGGGGCGGTTCCCTAGAAGGCTCCTCCCACCGTGCCTGAGGCCCAACGCCAGCTGCACTAAAGCCGCGGGCTTCTAATCCTGGCGTGGCTGTGCAGCCCTCTTGCTGTCGTCCTCTCTCGTCAGATCTTCCGAGCTTTCCTATCATTCTAGCTCCTAAATTTGTCCAGCCCGGGCCCCGCCCAGACGTTATTGCTAAATCGTCTGCCCCGCCCCCTCCCAAATCCTCATCCGAAATTTTACACCCAGGTATTCTCGAAGCAGCCTTGGTGGTGTAGTCGTTAAAGTCTTCGTCTTCTAACAGAAAGTCAGCAGTTGGAACCCAGCCGCTCAGCGGGAGAAAGAAACATGGCCCTAAATGTCACTCTGACCTATGGCTTCTTGTCGTTTTCCGGTCCAGGAACACCGTGTTTCTCTTTTCAGCCTCTCTGGACCCGGGCGTCCCTGGTATCCAGTAGGGGCAGGATTGGCAATCACCCAGAGACGTCAGCGGAAGCCTATTTTTCCAAAGCCGTAGCTGTATAAACAATCGTCAAAGGCAGAATTATACCCGTCAATAAGGCTTGCATATGGACATTTAGCAACTCAGTCTGGGTGTTAATAATTCAATTTGGTCCACATGGTTGCCAACCGCATCACCAGTCCAGATCCATCAGCGCTCTGCAGGGGAAGATGAGGCTTTCTGCTCGCATAAAGATTGACAGCCTCCAGATACAAGATCGCTTTGAGTTGAAATCCACTAGATAGCAGTGCGCTCGGTTTTAAGGCAAAGCAGAGTGTATAATAAATGGATTTATTATTTTTCTATTCATTTACCACAGGTTAGACCTCAGGGTAAGTACCTTGGGTGTGAAGGGATGAATGGAGGCCCTCAGTGGATATAGATGATGGCTACTATGGAAAGTGCCATGGGCTGCCAAAAGAACAAACAGATCTGTGTTGGAAGAAGTGCAGCCAGAGTGCTCCTTGGAGGCCAGGATGGCCAAACTTCGTCTC
>NW_006428355.1:0-1054 GCF_000296735.1 Chrysochloris asiatica | reverse complement strand
GCGGGAGAAAGATGAGACTTTCTGCTCCCATAAAGATTTACAGCCTTGGACACTCTGTACAGGGTCACTATGTGTCCGAACCAACTCCATGGCACATAACAACAAATCTATCAATGGAGTCCTGGTGTGGCGCTGTGGCTTAATGTGTCAGACTGCAAAGTCTTTTGAACTGCAAGGTTGGCGGTTCAAGCTTACCAGCTGCTCCTTGGAAACCTTATACAGGGCGCGATGGGTCGGAATCGACTCGACAGCACTTCACAACAGATCTATCTATGGAGTCCTGGTATGATGCTGTGGGATAAAGCACCTGGACTGCAAGGTTGGCTTGAACCATAAGGTCAGCAGTTCAAACTCACCAGCTGCTCCTTGGAAATCCAATACAGGGTTGCTATGAGTCAGAACTGGCCAGACAGCCTGTAACAACAACAGTTTATCTATGGAGCCCTGGTGTGGTGTTGTAGGATAAGAACTAACCACAGGGTCACCAGTTCAAACCCACAAGCCACTTGGAAACCCTATACAGGGTTGCTGAGTTGGAACTGATTCTATCTTACTTCACAACAGTAACATTTGTCTTATGGTGGAGTCCTGGTGTGGTGCTGTAGAATAAGCACTACACAGCAAGGTTGTCTTGAACTGTAAGGTCAGTGGTTCAAATCCACCAGCCGCTCCTCAGAAACCCTGCACAAGTTCAGAACCGACTTGATGACACTCAACAACAGTCTATCTTATGGGGTCTTGATGTGGCACTGTAGGATAAACACTGGACTGCTGACCTCTAGGATGGCAGTTCAAATCCTCCAGCCACTTCTTTGAAACCCAATGGTGGTGGTAGTTTTGTGATGTGAAGTCTGTTCCGACTCATGGGACCCTATATAGGGTTTCTGAGGCTGTACATTTTTTTTTTTTTAATGTTTTATTGTGAATTACATGATAGTTTACATGGGAGAACTTGAGTTTTACATTCATTCCATCGTATATCATCTCACTGCCATGGTTCCAATCCCTTCCCTGCATCCTCAACCACCCAAAGGGTATATCCCAGAAACCGGCT
>NW_006428354.1:0-1081 GCF_000296735.1 Chrysochloris asiatica | reverse complement strand
AGAAAGCCTCATCTTTCTCCCGCGGAGCGGCTGGTAGTTTCGAACCGCTGACCTTAAGGTTCGCAGCCCAATTCATAACCACTACGCTACCAGAGTCATTTCTTCAATAAAATATAAAAATTATATAATGGAGAAAGTATTGTTTAATGTTAATTATTGGTTATAACTTTTAAAGAATCAAAACCTAATTTGGAGTTGTAGGATGAGCACTGGACAGTGAACCACAAGGTTGGTGGTTCAAACCCCACCAGCTGCTTGGGAACATTATAAGGGACATTATAAGTTGGAACTGACTCAAGAGCACTTAACAACAAAAACAACCCATAATGGCCCCTTGATTATACTCATCAAAATATAAAACAGTAAAAATAAATGTATTTATGAATTAAAATTTAAAAGTTCACAAAAATGAGGTTCAATTAATGTAATTTAGTATGGCTCAATATGTGTATGTAGAAAAGTAAGGGATTGATGATAGAGGTTTTGCAAAGGAATCACTTGGACTTGATGACTGTCATGTATTGAATTGTGTCTCCCCAAAAATATGTGTCAGCTGGCTTAGGCCATAGTTCTTAGTGATTTGGATATGCAATGATGTAGTTTAGCAGTTATCTCATGATGTCATTTGGCAGTTATTTAATGATGTTATTTGGCAATTATTTAATGATGTTATTTGACAGCAATGTAATTATTCTCATACCCCAGATGTGACCTCATGTAATTATCCATTTGTGATATGTTGAAAATCCTGACCTCTATATGTTTTGAGGAGTCCTGGTGTAGCGCTGTGGGTTAATGTGCTGGACTGCAAAGTCAGTTTGAACTGTAAGGCAGGCAGTTCAAGCTCACCAGCTGCTCCTTAGAAACCCTATACAGGGTCACTGTGGGTTAGAATTGACTCCATGGCACTTAAAAACAATAATACAACATATGATTTGAGGAAGGATTAGGTTATGTTAATGAGGATTAGGTTTATGTATGCTATGTTAGCGTAGTGGTTACGAATCGGGCTGCGAACCTTAAGGTCAGCAGTTCGAAACTACCAGCTGCTCCGCGGGAGAAAGATGAGGCTTTCTACTCC
>NW_006428353.1:0-1081 GCF_000296735.1 Chrysochloris asiatica | reverse complement strand
TTGTTGCAGGGTTGTGTATATAATAGTATTTCCCTCTGTCCCCTTTAAACCTTACATTTATCCTTGTGTCTTTAATTCTTTTTATCATTCTTCTGCCAACATACCTCTTCTTGTATATTGCCCTCCCAGTCACCAGACTTAACATGTATCTGCCCTCTAGCCAGTGAATTACTCTCCCTTCCTTGCCATCCCTAGTAACAATCAAAGAATTTTACTTTCAGCATGAAAGCATTTTCTTGAATTTTTCACATTTGATAGTGTATTGATCCGACGTATGAAAGCACCTAAATTTGTCCTATTTTTTGATTGATGATTTATATAGTTCTAGGTTTTACATTTAGGTCTTTAATCCACATGGAGTTTGTTTTGTTTATGGTATGAAATATAGGTCTTGTTTCATTCTTCTGAAAATGGATTTCCAGTTTTGCCAGCACCGTTTGTTGAAGAAACTATCTCTTCCCCATATACTCTGTTTGGGCCCTTTGTCAAATATCACCTGTCTGTGTGTGGATGGATTTACTTCTGGGTTCTTAATTCTGTTTCATTAATCTATCTATCTTAGGTTATGCCAGTACCAGGCTGTTTTGACTACTGTGGCTGTGTGGGAGATTTTACAATCAGAAAATGAGAGACCTCCAACTTTGTTTTTCTTCATTAAGTAATGCTTTCCATATCTGGCATCTCTTTCTTTACACATAAAGTTAAAATCAGTGTTTCCATCTCTTTAAATGGAATCTGGATTAGGATCGCATTATATTTATAGATTGCTTTGGATTGTGTTGACATTTTTCACAATGCTAAGTAATCCTATCCATGAGTATGGTATACTCTTCTATTTTTGTAAGTCTCTTTTGGTTTCTTATAGTAGTGTTTTGTACATTTCTCTACATGTGTCTTTTGTTTCTCTTTGGTTAGATTTGTTCCTAAATATTTCATCTTTTGGAATTCTGCTGTGGTGCTCTAGGATTCATAGATGACTGCTAACCAGAAGGCGGGTGGTTTGATCCACCAGATATCCCTTGGAAACCCTACACAGGGTCACAATGAATCAGAACTGACTTAAAGGCCCTTAACAGCAACA
>NW_006428352.1:0-1023 GCF_000296735.1 Chrysochloris asiatica | reverse complement strand
AACAACAACAACAACAACGCTTCACTAATAAACCTCATAATTGTGGGGGGAAAGCTTATGACTAGTCATCTAAGATACACCTGTTGGTCTCTTCCCATCTGGAGCAAAGCAGAGTGACAAAAATCAAAGACACAAGGAAAGAATTAAGACCAAATGACTATTAGAAAACACAAACCTCAACCTGAAACCTGGAGAGAAGAACTAGATGGTACCCCGCTTTCACTACTAAATGTTCTGATTAGGATCACAATAGAAGATTCTGGACAGAGTAATGGTAAATTATGGAAGAAAACTTAAAATCCTAAAGACGATCAGACTTACCAGGTCTGATAGAGACTGGGGGAATCACTGAGACTGTAGCACTTAGAATCTCTTCAAATCTGGAAATGAATCTCTGCCTAAAGATCACCTGTCAACCAAACTACAGACAGGCTTACAAAGTGAAAAATAACATCCATAAGGAAAGTACTCCTCAGAACAATCAACTACAAGTGACCAAAATGTCATCATATATTGAATAAAAAGTCCACAAGGCATGAAAGTACAGCAAAGAAGAATTAATAAAAAATGGGAACCCAGGGGTAAAATGAAAACAATGCTATTACATGAAAGGGACTGCAACTAATTTCATGAAATAAACGTGTATAAAGTGCTGAATGGAAAATCAACTTGATCCAGAAACTTCTACCAAAACCAAAAGAAAAAGAATAAGAAAGGTATAAATAGATGACATGAAGAGGTTTAAAAAATTTCACAGACGAATTTCATAATCTTTCAATTCCATTTTTCGTGGACTTTTTGAGGCTCCTTAGGTATGGGCTGCACCTCAATGTAAAGAAAGCAAAAATCCTCACCACTGGACTAATAAGTAACAACATGATAAATGGGAAAAAAGATTGAAGTTGTCAAAGACATCATTTTGCTTGAATCCACCATCACCACTCATGGACGCAGCAATCAAGAGATCAAACAATGTATTGCATCAGGCAAATCTGCTGCAAAAGGCCTCTTTAAATAAGGGTT
>NW_006428351.1:0-1081 GCF_000296735.1 Chrysochloris asiatica | reverse complement strand
AAATCTGTTGTTGTTGTTGTTGTTGTTATGTGCCGTGGAGTTGGTTCCGACGCATAGCGACCCTGGACAGGGTTTCCGAGGCTGTAAATCTTTACGGGAGCAGAAAGCCTCATCTTTCTCCCACGGAACAGCTGGTAGTTTCGAACTGCTGACCTTAAGGTTCACAGCCCGATTTGTAACCACTACGCTACCAGAGGTATAAAACCCCACAAATCCACACAACCCTATGTGGACATCCACCCAGGTTGACCCTTGACATTTCGATGTTCATAAGAGTATCATTGGCTGAAGTCTTGCTGCAGTTCTTCAATAAAGTCTTGTCTGGTCAACATGACTTTTACTACCTCTCTTTCAAAATTCAGCCTGTGGCCCTCAGAGTCACTCCTGTCACTGATCTGGTGGAGTGCACAACACACCTGCCCGCTCATCCCTCCCCAGCCTGACCTGAGTCTGAGCCGAAACCTAGCACTCACCAGAGCTGACTCGGGCCACAACGGGCAGCAAGACTGCAGTCACCAGTAAATGAGGCCAAGCGAAGTCTAGGCAGTTATAGTTCTGGAGATTCCCTGAGTTCATTGTCCCCCCAGAGTTGCCATTACCTTGTCACCTGCAGGGCACTGACACCTTCTGCAGAGGGACCTTGATGCCTCTGCAAGGAAACTGTTAGTGTCAGTCCCAGGATAAGCACCCAACAACTGTCCTGGGGATTATTAGGACATAAGACGAATGAACAGCAGGTGCAAGGTGCAGCTGAGAGGAAAACTTTCCCTAGCCCTCTGTGTGATGAAGGGGATGAGCAGGAGACAACCCATTCCCAGGTGGTGCTGAAATAGCCCTATCAACATCTGTAAAGTGTGTTTTTCATCTCCTTCTGAGTTCTACTGGCAACAGGGTCAAAGTGACTAGATCTGTCAGATTCATTCTAGACCTTGAGCATGGCTCTTTGATTATTAGAGACATGACCTGTCTGGGCACTGGATCATCTGAATCTTGGGAAAAGTTTTGACACAATGCCATTCATTTTCACATCCATATAGGGTCTTTGGTTGTTGTTGTTGTTGTTGTTAGGTGCCATCAAGTC
>NW_006428350.1:0-1029 GCF_000296735.1 Chrysochloris asiatica | reverse complement strand
TTGTTTGTTCTCTCCTGCTTGTTTTTTATTGCAATTGGCTTGGTATATTTTTTTCCATCCTTTAACTTGTAGTTTGTTTTTGTCTTTGTGTATAAGCTGTGTCTCTTGCAGGCAGCATATTGAAGGGTCTTGCTTTCTTATCCATTTTGCCACTTTCTGTCTCTTCACTGGTACGTTGAATGCATTGACAGTGTAATTATCAACAGGTATGAATTAATTACTGTCATTATGTTAAGATTTTGTGGTGCTGTTCATTCCTTTGCTCTGCATGTCTTCTTGTGCTGAGTTCATGTTTTTTTAGCTATTTCTTGTCAAATTCTTCTTAGGTTTAATGTTTCTGTGTTCTGTTTTGATCATTTTCATGGTAAGTTGTGAAGTATTAACTTTCTTTGGGTTTACCCTATAGACTTTTAAGTTTTCCTTGCATTTAAGACAGTCTATTGTATCTTGCAATCTACCTGACCTCCTCACCACCTGGATCTTTATTCCTACATTTTTCCTTTCTTTGACATTGTTATTATTTTGATTTTTGATTGACCTCCCTGCTCCTTTGAATTTGTTGTTGTAATTTTGTTCTGTTTTGACTCTGCTATCTGTCATCTGAGGCATGGATGGTGTTGCCACATCTGTCAATCTCTCAATCTCTGTTAGTTGTCTGTTCTTGTTGGTTTTCATTCCAAAGAACTCCCTTTAGGATATTTTTTGTTGTTGTTGGCTTTTTTTTTTTTTAGTGAACAGAAATTTATTTTCTTGCAATTTAGGAAACTAGAAATCAAAATTCAGGGTGCTAGTTATAGGGAAACACCCTAAACACTCTATCTGTCCACTATGATGGGGAAATCTCTAGATTTCTTCTCTAGAGTCCTTACTGTTCCATAGCAATCACTATGTGACACCTATATTTCTTCATTCAAATTTGATTGTCTTTGTGCTTTTTTAATGTTTTATTGTGAACTATGGTGATAGTTTACATGGAAGAAAATTAGCTTTACATTCATCCTATTGTATATCATTTCATTGCCATGATTA
>NW_006428349.1:0-1031 GCF_000296735.1 Chrysochloris asiatica | reverse complement strand
GTTTCAGAGTCTCTTCTACATCTATTTTGATCTTTTCCTTCTTTCTTGTCTTCTTAATGACTTTTTTTTACCCATGCGAGTAAAGTTTTACTAAAGGTAATACAGAAATAGCTGCAAGAATACATTGACAGAGAACTTCCAGAGGTTCAAGCCAGATTCAGAAGATGACATAGAACGAGGGATATCATTGATAACATCAAATTTATAGTGTCTGAAAGCAGAGAATACCAGAAAGATGTTTGCCTGCGCTTTATTGATTATGCAAAAGTATTTAATTGTGTGGATCATGACAAGCTATGGACAACATTGTGAAGTATGAGTATTCTGGAACACTTAATTTTGCTCATGAGGAACCTGTACATGGACCAAGAGGCAGTTGGTCAAACAGAAAATGGGAACACTGAATGGTTTAAAATTAAGAAAGGTGTGCAACAGGAGTGTATTCTTTCACCATAATTGTTCAACCTGTACGCTGAGCAAATAACCTGGTAAACTGGATTAGATGAAGAAAAACGTGGCATAAGGATTATAGGCAGTCTCATTAAAAACCTGTGATATGCAGATGATACAAGCTTGCTTGCTGAAAGTGGAGCGGACTTAAAATACTTACTGATCAAAGACCACAGCCTTTGGTATGGATTGCATCTCAGTGTAAAGAAAACAAAAATCCTCACCACTGGACCAATAAACAAAATTAGTATCAATTGTATGCAGATGATACAACCTTGCTTGCTGAAAGTGAAGAGGACTTAAAATATTTACTGATGAATATCAGAGACCACAGCCTTCTGTATGGATTGTATCTCAATGTAAAGAAAACAAAAATATTCACCACTGGACCAATAAACAAAATTCATACCAAGGGAGAAAAGATTGAAGTTTTCAAGGACTTCATTCTTTTTGGATCAACCATAAACACTCAGGAAACAGCAGCCAAGAAATCAAATGATGTAGTGCATTAGGCAAATCTGCTACACAAGATCTTTTTAAAGTGTTGAAGAGCAAAGATGTCAGCTTGAGGACTAAGGTGC
>NW_006428348.1:0-1081 GCF_000296735.1 Chrysochloris asiatica | reverse complement strand
AAGATTTATCTGACTTGCATGCATTACAGCCTGAACAGAATGTTTGAAACCTAAACATGTTTATGCTTCTCCAACAAGGAAACACTTGTTTCATTGATTGATAAGCTTTAATGAAATAAAATATGTACAAGCAGTATTAACTGTGAGCTACACACAATAGCTCACTTCAAAGTGCCTGTTGTGTAAACTGTAGCTTTGTCATACTAGTTAATGTGAAATTACAAGGGTAAAGTAACAAAAAAAGTAGTGGAGGGTCAGCGAAAAAGAGGAAGACCCCCAGCGAGATGGATTGGCAAAGTGGCAGCATCATGGGCTCAAGTGTGGCAATAGTAGTGAGGTTCGCCCAGAATTGGGTAGTGTTTCGTTCTGTTGTGCATAGGCTCCTAACAACAACAACTAGAGTTCCAATTGATACATGTATCGGTTTATGCCAATAAAATGTGGTCAAACATGTCTTTGTGATCAGGGGATGGCTGCAGGCAAGTTCTCTTGGTAATACACATGTATTGAAGGTGCCTTCAAAAGAAAGGTCCAATCAAAACAGTGGCTTCTGAGTAGATCTGCTGGGCCAGTAAAATTCAAGGCAGAGATGCCAGCTCACAAGGTTATGGTGATGGTTTTTCCCAAAGGGGTAATCTTGAGAGCTGTTCTTTAAGGGCACAGGATGATCAAAGAGGCTTAGTATGAAGACATTTTAAGAAAATTGAAAACTGCGTTGGTGTAAAAGCTCAGAAAGTTATGCTGAGGAATTTCCCCCATTGTGACAAGGCAGCTGGGTCAAGGGGAGCAAGGGCTGTCCTATGAGAACTTCAGTGGGAAATCTTACCCCATCCGCCCTCCAACCCTGATCTTGCCCCTTCATACTTCTTTTTGTTTCCCAAATTCAAAGAACATTTAAAGGGAACAAAATTGGAGTCCTTCCCATATACCAAAACTGCTGTTTGGGCATGGTGTAGACGTGTGCAGAATTCTTTGTGGAAGGATTAAAGAGAAGGAAACACTGCCTTCAGAAGTTTATAGACCCAGATGGAGGATAATGTCAAGAAACAATAGATTCACAGTTTAATTTTTTTTTTTTTAA
>NW_006428347.1:0-1081 GCF_000296735.1 Chrysochloris asiatica | reverse complement strand
TTATGACTTCGGTTCTCACCTTTCTAATTACCATATTTGGCATATTAACAAAATGGCCAAAATTAACAAAATGGCTGTATTATAACCTGTATAAGAGGATTAGTTCTAAAACTTATAGAAACAGGCCTATCCAAACAGTTCCACCTCCATACCAAAATAACCTTTTCCACTTAGAAACATACTAACACCAAGTCAACATTTCCTTGCAGAGTTTGAAGAAAAAAAATGAAGTCTAACAACAACAACAAAAAAGGGCAGGGAGGGGAAATTGTGGGAATGAATATCTTTTATTCAAAAATTATTATAATCCTGTTTATTGTACTCAGGTGACCTTCCTTCCTTCCTTCCTTCCTTCCTTCCTACCTTTCTTCTTCTTCCTCAAGTGAACAGGGATATTTCTTTTTCTTTTGCTACTTTCTGAAGTGAATAAAGACTTTATGATCTCTCTTTCTCTTTTGCTACTTCCTAAAGTGAATAAAAGGAGCTCTGGTAGTGTAGTGGTTACGAACTGGGCTGCAAACCTCAAGGTCAGCAGCCCATAAAGATTTACAGCCTCGGAAACCCTGTACAGGGTCGTTATGAGTTGGAACCAACTCCACAGCACATAACCACCACCAAAGTTAATAAAGACTTAATGATCTCTCTTTTTCTTTTGCTACTTCCTGAAGTGAATAAAGATTTTATGATCTCTCTTTTTCTTTGATTGCTACCTGAAGTGAGTAGAGACCTTATGATCTCTTTTTCTTTGACTAATTCCCGAAGTGAGCAGAGACTTTATGATCTTTCTTTTCCTTTTACTATTTCCTGAAGTGAGTAGGGACTGTATGACCTCTCTTCTACTTTTTATTATTTCCTAAAATGGGAATGCTTGCCTTAGAGATTTGAACTAGCCAACTGGGTAAGGAAAGAAATTGTGTGGTCAAAGTCCTAGCCAAAGTCAAGACACAGCCTTAAGACTTACGTCAGGGATTAAAAACCTGAGTGGACTGCCTACTCAGTGTGCTCACTGGCCAGTATAGCTATGCACATGCACCTTTTTGTAGGAGTAAATCTTGATTTGCCAAGGTAATAAATAAATAAA
>NW_006428346.1:0-1081 GCF_000296735.1 Chrysochloris asiatica | reverse complement strand
TACATTCCCACCCGGCATGCGCAAGGTCCTGAGTACATTCCCACCCGGCATGCGCAAGGTCCTGAGTACATTCCCACCCGGCATGAGCAAGGTCAGAATCCACTCAGCAACAACTAATAACTAACAACCACTCCCAGCCCCTCGGGAGTGAGAAGCTGGAGGGGCAGCTGTACTGAGACCCAAAATCAAGCGCCAAGTGAGGCGTTCATGGAGAAAAGCAGAAGCTGCTTCTTCAGTGGGCATCAGCTTCCCCGTGTTGGGGTCTACATCTGGGTCTCATTCTAGACTCAGGACAGGGCTGGGTCTCTCCATGTGAGAAGCCCCGGGGGAACTTTAAAAATACATCTGGCCACCACCCAGACCCACTTCCTAGTTCTGTGGGCAGGGTTACTGGACCAGATCTCTGCATTGACAGAGACACAGCATGACTTGGGATATCATTTCTCTCTAGATCTTTGGTTTTCACATCTGAGAGTTGGGGGAAAAGCTTCAGTCAAAGAGGGCCTTGGGTCCCCTCCCTACTCCTGGAGTTCCTGGGTAGTGCAAAGTTAACAAGCTCAGGTGCTAATCAAGAGGTGGGAGGTTTGAATCCACCAAGAGGCACCTTGAGTCCTGGTGTGGTGCTGTAAGGTAAGCTCTGGACTGCTAACAGTAATTGGCAGTTCAAACCCATCAGCTACTCTTGGAAACCCTGTACACAGTCACCATGAGTCGGCACCAACTCGACGGCACACAACAACAAGAAGCACCTTGGAAGAAAGGTCTGGTGATCTGCTTCCAGTACATCAGCTATTGAAAACCCTACAGAATCCAGTTCTACTCTGACACACACGGGATCAACTCAGTAGCAACTAGTATATTAGATTTCTGGTGGTGGTGGTGGTGGTGAAGTGCCATGAAGTTGGTTCCAACGCATACCGACCCTGTACAGGGTTTCCGAGGCTATAAATCTTTACAGGAGCAGAAAGCCTCATCTTTTTCCCACGGAACAGCTGGTAGTTTTGAACTACTGACCCTGAGGTTAGCAGCCCGATTTGTAACCACTATGCTACCAGAGCTCCTTTTATTAGATTTCTAGGTA
>NW_006428345.1:0-1082 GCF_000296735.1 Chrysochloris asiatica | reverse complement strand
TGCTACATTCTGCTTGTGCTCTTCTCCCTTGATGGTCCTAGAGGCCTCTGTTTCTGGACTGTGAGATTAACCACTCCCCTGTGTTAGTTACATAACTTCTATTTTTACAATTGTAACAGTTGCAATTAGTCATGATAACAATTACTCAATATTGAATCATACAAATCTTATCACCATCTCTTTTCACCAGACCCATGTAGACAAGATGAATTCTATTCAGTGGGGACACTTTCTTTCCCCCCCTGGTCTTTTAACTAAACTCCCTCTTGAAACCTTGTAAGCCAGTGACTTCATTCCTTTATCGTCCCTTCATTTTAGGTAGCCAATGTCTGAGTTGCGGGTCCCTATCTACCCTGTATACAGAGGGGATAGCATTGATACTTGATGTGACGACTCCTTCCCTCTCTGTTGGTATTTAGAGTTACTACTTCCATAAGTATAGGGTGTTCTGGTACATCTCCCCTCGTTTCATATTAGCCGGCTGCTTCACTTTTAGCTCTAGCCCTCTGTGGCTATGTCCTTGTCCGTGGCTCAAGTGTCCTCAAGTCTCACCACACTTTGGACCAACCAGCCCTTATTCTTCTCTGTCTCATATCCAGGTCAATGGGAGTCAATGGACTGTGGTTGAACTCAGCCAATTTCTTTATCGCTGTCTTTCTCCCTCTTCCACCACCAGTAGACCAATGTGGTTGCCAGCAAGCTTACATGCTTGTTTGTGTGTTCCCTTTGAATTTCAGTCTTAGAAGGGAGTTTGTCTTGAAGAATCTTGATTGTTTGCCTTGATGGCTTCCCGGCAAAGAGCTTTCTTATTCTTGTAGTAGCCAGTCATGCTGATATTTTTGTTTTGGGTTTTTCCTGATGATCTTTCTTTGAAGATGTATCTTCTGTCGTTCTAGCTATTCCTGGCTGGTCTGTTTGTCCTTGCTAGTGGTAATGTCCCACCTCAGAAGGTTCTGGATGTTACTCAGGATTCCACCTAAGGTCCTATACTCTGCAAAGGCTTTGCAAGAGGCCTATTTGACTGGGCAAGTTCTAGAACCCCTTTTAGGTATTCCAATCAGTTATATGCTAAAGACGGGCTT
>NW_006428344.1:0-1047 GCF_000296735.1 Chrysochloris asiatica | reverse complement strand
AAAACTGACTACATCTCTGAATCGAAATAGTAGAAAAGTTTCATATCATCAGCCAAAACAAAGCAAGGGGAAGACAATTGCTCATATACAGTTCAGGCTGAAAGTAAGAAAATTAAAACAAGTCCATGAAAGCCAAAATATTACCTTGAATACAGACCACCAGAATTCATTTGATGCATTAGACACTAGTGAACAAACACATTTGATGCATTAGACACTAGTGAACAAACACATTTGATGCATTAGACACTAGTGAACAAAAACAAGGAGAGTTGTGGAATGGCATCCATAACATCATACAGTAAGAGACCAAAAGGTCAGTGAGAAGACAAGGAAGAAAGAAAAGGTAAAATGCATGCCAGAAGAGACTCTGAAACTTGTTCTCCAGCACAGAGATTCCAAATGGAAGAAATGAGGAGATAAAAGTGCTGAATGGAAAATTTCAAAGGGCAGCTCGAGAAGACAAATTCATATATTATAATGAAATGTGCAACGATTTGGAGTTAGAAAATCAAAAGAGAAGAACATGCTCAGCATTTCTTAAGCTGAAAAAAACTGAAGAAAATTTTCACACCTCAACTTGAAATGCTGAAGGATTCATTAAGCGAAATATTGAATGATGCAGAAAGCATCACAAGAAGACAGAAGGAATACACAAAGTCACTGTACCAAAAAGAAATGGTTGATGTCCAACCATTTCAAGAGATGATTAAGACCCAATGGTACTAAAAGAAGTCCAATGTGCACCAAAGGCATTGGCAAATAACAAGGATCCAGGAATTGATGGAATACATTGAAATATTTCAACAAAATGATGCAGCAATGGAGGTACTCACTTACCTATGCCAAGAAATTTGGAAAACATTTATTTACCATCTGATTGGAAGAGATTCACATTTGTGCCCATTCAAAATAGAGGTAGCCCAAAGGAATGAATAAGTCATTGGAAAATATCATTAACATCACATGCAAGTAAAATTTTGCTAAAGTAATTAAAAAAGAGCTGAACAGTACATTGAGAACTTCTGGAGGTTCAGGCTGGATTCA
>NW_006428343.1:0-1082 GCF_000296735.1 Chrysochloris asiatica | reverse complement strand
CATGGGAGAAAGATGAGGCTTTCTGCTCCCGTAAGATTTACAGCCTGGGAAACCCTGCACAGGGTCACTATGAGTTGGAACCAACTCTGTGGTACTTAACAACAATTGTATAAAAACTTCTGGTGTGGCTCTGTAGGATAAGCACTGTACTACAAGGTTATATTGAACTACAAGGTCAGGGGTTCAAACTCACTAGCCTTCCTCAGAAAGCCCATACAGGGTAGCAATGAGTTAGAACTGACTCGATGGCATTAACAACAACAAAAGTTGCATAAAAGCAGAATTTGAGGCATTTTATGGTTGTGCCCACTTTCTGTACCTCTTTGGAAACCAAGGCTCACAGAAAACCAAAGAGCAGGAAGTGTGGAGTGGGTGTTGAGAGGGTTGGCAGGCAGAGGCTTAGGACTCTGTTGACAGCAAGGAGCTCTTTAGTTAGCATGCTGACCCATAGGGTGTTATGTTTTGTTTTGTTTTAATTTCCAGTACTTCATTTAGGGGGAGCCCTGGGGACTCAACAAAAGTCTCTGATTCTTGATTGGTTGAAAGATCTAGAGTCTGCACACTGAGAGGTAGAGACAGAAGGAAGTAGAAGAACTGCTGGCCAGCTCCCTGGATTTAGTTTTCAGCGGGAAATAGTCAACAAATCCATTTTGGCTCCCACATGATCCTATGTCCTCCAACTACAATGATTGCAGTAATGAAAGATTTTTTTCTTGTTTTTCCAGCTGCCAGCTAATTCACCCCATGTCTTGTTGGTCCAGAATTGGAACAGTAAGGAGGGAGATTAATTTGTGCCTCCAAGTATGCAAGATAGAGTTATGGAAGTCAAGCACGAATACATTAGGTGACAGGTTATGAGCGTTACTGATTTTAACCCAGATGTCTGGAAGGAGGACTGAACCAAGGAGTTATCACTGGAGGGGATGAACAAACCCATGAACTGCTGACCTTATTCAGCCTGATTCATAACCACTATGCTGCCAGAGCTCCTTTCATTAATTTTTGGAGGAATAAATAAGATGAAGATAAGTTCAAGAAAGCTAAAAACGGAGAAACAAAATTATCATTCACATTGAAGACAA
>NW_006428342.1:0-1044 GCF_000296735.1 Chrysochloris asiatica | reverse complement strand
TTATGTTGATGCTGTTGACCCCTAGCCCCCTCTCCCAGTAGCAGAAGAGAGCAGAAGAGGTTATGAAAAAATACAGAAATGCTAAGCAATTTATAATTTTATTGTTGCACAATGATTATTTATTACTAAATACTTCTAGGATTTTCATTTAAAGGACATTAAAAGACTACAATTGAAAAGTTGGTAGGTAAAGTAGGTATTTTTTAAAGGAAAAAAGCAATCAGAATAGTAAAAACCAATCTTCAACCTAAGATAGGTACACTATTTCTAAGAATCAACACAATAACCATGGCAATTTCTAATCTCCAGCAGTGTGTTATAATGGCTTCATTTATAATTTTCAAAATCCTCTGACAGAGCAGCAGATGGCTTTAGGGTGAAATTTATCCTTATTTCTAAAATTACCTGTAGAACTCAGCTATCTAGTCTCGAAGAAAAGCTACACATCTTTTGTAATTATCATAATAGGGGCAAAGAAGACAATCATGAGGAAATGAAAGCGGATAAATGAAAGGTAGGTAGGTGAGTGATAAGAGACAAAACTGGCCCACTGCACAAACTGAATGCTGATCAGTGCACACTGACGTCAGTGAGTGCTTGCTGCCCACCAGCAAGGACAGGCCAGCTGCAGAGTTCATTTCCAAACACCAGTTACTCTCTCCTTATCGGCAGTAGAGAACAATGGCAATGACTGGTAGACTCTGACAGCGTGACACATCTGAGCCCAAATGGAAGAGCTCAGAGTGAGGTAGCAAAAAACAGGATCTTCCTTAGCCCTAGACAAGAGAGCCCTGATGTTTTGGTGGGGGCAGTGGTTTAAGCATTGGGCTGCTAACTGCAAGGTCGTGGGTTCAAACCCACCAGCTACTCCGTGGGAGAAAAAAGAGGCTGTTTGCTCCTGTAAATATTTTCAGTTTCAGAAACCCTATACAGGTCAGCTCTTCAAACCCAACAGCTGTTCTGGTCAGGGTTTCCCGTCTCAGAAACCCTACACAGTAGTTCTAGTCTAGCCTACAGGGTCACTATGAATTGGAATGAACACAA
>NW_006428341.1:0-1082 GCF_000296735.1 Chrysochloris asiatica | reverse complement strand
ATCTTGAGGTCTAATGCATTATCCTGCATGTTAACTTGGGTAAAAGGGAAGGCAATATGCAATAAAAGGGAGATCCGCCAAAAAAAATGATGGACGTAGGGGAGGACACAGGTAGGAGCGCAAACATCAAAAGCAAAAGAAGTATATATTGTTACGTATCTAACCCTGGACTAATGGTGATCTACAAGTAGATGCATGAATAGACACACAGGCCAAACAGATGTGAGAAGGAGAATGTGGGGTGTGGTAAGGAGTCCTGGTGTGGTGCTGTATGATAAACACTGGGCTGCTAGATGCAAGATCGGCAGTTCAAACCCACCAGCTGCTTCTTGAAAACCTTATACAGAGTCAGTATGAGTGGAAACTGACTTGATGATACTTAAACAATACCAATGGCTAAAGATGATTTCTTCACATGTTTGGCTGCTTGAATGCCTTCTTTGGTGAAATGTCTGTTCACATCCTCTGTCCATTTCTTAATTGTATTATTTGTAATTTTGTTGGTGAGGTACTGAAATTTTCTGTAACTTTAAGAGATTAATCCTTGTCTGATATGTCATGCCAAAAATGTTTTCTCAGTCTGTACAGATGTTTGGAGAAGTGTCTACAAAAGGAATGTGAGTCTGGAGTATGGCTGATGCTAAGAAAAGTTTTATTGTTGCTAACAAAGCAACCATTAATTATAGTAATATCATTACTTGGAGTCCTGGTGCTGTAGGGTTAGCACTGTAAAATTGGCAGTTCAAAGTCACCAGTTGCTCCTTGGAAACCAAATCCAGGGTAGCTATGTGTCAGATCCAACTCAACAGCACTCAGCAACAACATACTCATTACTTGGTGACCAGGAATCAATGTTTTGAGCATTTTATATCCTCATCTAATAACTTGTCATTTATATATAGGTATTTTACTGGAGTTACTTACTGGAGCAAAGAGGAGGTTCCAGTAGTTGGAAAATTTGGACTTGGTGATAGAAATGAGGTTCCAGTAGTTGGAAAATTTGGACTTGGTGATAGAAATGATGCTGGAGAACGAATGATAGATTTCTGCAAGACAAATGATTTGTTTATTTCAAATACCTT
>NW_006428340.1:0-1082 GCF_000296735.1 Chrysochloris asiatica | reverse complement strand
CTCCTTGGAGGCCAGGATGGCCAGATTTCATCTCTCATACTTGGGACATATTATCAGGAGGGAACAGTTGCTAGAGAAGGATATCATGTTTGGTAAGGAGGGTCAGAGAAAAAAAGGAAGACCCCCAACAAGATGGATTGGCCAAGTAGCAGCATCAATGGACTTGAGCATGACAACAATAATGAAGCTGGCCCAGGATCAGGCAGTGTTTAGTTTAGAACAACTTGCTTTTTCTTGTACTAGCCAATCAGACTGCCATTTTTGTTTTCGATTTTTCCTGCTGGTCTTTCTATCAAGAAGTAGCTTCTGTTCCTCTAGGTGTTCCAGGCTGGTCTGCCTGTCCTTTCAAGTGGGAATGTCCCACCTCAGAAGCTTCTGGATGGAGCTTAGGATTCCACTTAAGGTTCTATACACTACAAAGGCTCCACAAGAAGCTTATTTCACTGTGAAAGTTCTAGAACCCCTTTTAGGTATTCCAATCAGTTATATGCTGAAGATGGGATTAAAAGCTTTCTGTAATCCTGTTTCCTGATATTCCTTTCTATTCCACTCAAGTGTCTATTTTATAATAGTAGGCAAGGGAAACCATATTCATAAGACAGTCAAGCATCTTAACACTATATCCCCTCTTTTACCCACTTTGTCTATGCCTTGATCCCTGTGTTACAGAGCCCTGTTGTTCCAAGGTTGAGCATATGTCACTATTTACCTCTGTCCCATTTAGCCCATGCAAACCTGCCTTAGTGTTCCCCTATCTACTTGGTTCTCCATCCCCATACACCTTCTTGTGTATTGCCCACTCCAACACCCGAACTATGATGTGTCTAACCCCTACCCTGTGCTCTACTGTCCTCTCCCTCTGCCCTCATCCCTCACCCCCCCCACTGTATATATATATTTTTCCAATTAGTATCTTTTCCCTCAACTTTTATAATAATGGTCTTATGCAATATTTGGTGTTGGAGGAGAATACTAAAAGTGCCATGTACTGCCAAAAGAACCAATAGATCTGTTTTGGAAGAAGTGCAGCCAGAGTGCTCCTTGGAGGCCAGGATGGCTAAGCTTCGTCTCTCATACTTTGG
>NW_006428339.1:0-1081 GCF_000296735.1 Chrysochloris asiatica | reverse complement strand
CAGGTGTTCCTCAGAAACACTGTACAGGGTTGCTATGAGTTGGCAATAAATTAAAAGCACTTAATTAGAACAACAACAAGGAAGAAAAGCTAATATCATTATAATTCAAATTTACGCACAAGTCACTAAAGTCAGTGATGATGAAATTGAAGAATTCTACCAAAGTCTCCAGTCTGAAATAGACCAAACGTGCTATCAAGATGCAGTGATAATTACTGGTGATTAGAAAGCAAAGGTTGGAAACAAAGAGGAAGGATTGTTGTTGTTTTTGCTGTTAAGTGTCATCGAGCTGGTACGGACTCATAGCGACCTTACGCACAGCAGAATGAAACACTGCCTGATCCTGGGCCAACCTCACTACTGTTGCCACGCTTGAGTCCATCTATGCTGCCACTTGGCCAATCCATCTTGTTGGGTGCCTTCCTCTTTTTCTCTGACCCTCCACCCTACCAAACATGATATCCTTCTAAAGTGGCTGGTCCCTCCGACAATATGTCCAAAGTATTAGAGACAAAGTTTGGCCATCTTGGCTATCAAGGAGCACTCTGGCTGTGCTGCACTTCTTCCAAAATGGCACTATTGCATTTTCAATACTCTCCTCCAACACTATAACTCAAAAGTATCAATTCTTCTATGGTCTTCCTTATTATGGCCATGGTGATAGAAATGATAATAGAGATTGCATGATAGAATTTTGCAAGACTAATGACTTCTTCATTGCAAATATCTTTTAAACAACATAAAAGATGATTTTGCATGGGGACATCACCAGATGAAATATACAGACATCAAATTGACTAGTTATATAGAAACAGACAGTGTAAAAGCTGCATATCATCAGCCAAAAAAAAGGCCAGGGGCAGACTGTAGAACAGACTATAAATTACTCTCAGCCAAGTTCAGGCTGAAAATGAAGAAAACTAAAACAAGTCCATGAGAGCCAAAATATGACCTTGTATAAATCCCACCTGAATTTCTATATCATCTGACAAACAGATTTGATAAATTAGACACTAAAAAGAATAGAACAATTGTGGATTAACATGACCAACATTGTACAGAAAAAAAAAAAAAAAAAAAA
>NW_006428338.1:0-1041 GCF_000296735.1 Chrysochloris asiatica | reverse complement strand
TGTTGTTTTCAACCATTTCAAGAGGTAGCATATGATCAAGAGACAATGGTACTGAAGGATGATATTCAAGGTTCAGTGAAGACATTGGCAAAGAGCGAGGTTTCAGGAATTGATGGAATGCACATTGAAATCTTTCAACAAACTGATATGGCATTGGAGGCACCCACTCTACTATACCAAGATATTTGGAAGACAACTCTCAGGCCAACTGACTGGAAGAGATCCTTATTTGCGCACATTGCAAAGAAAGGTAAACCAATGGAATGCAGAAATCATTTGACAATATCATTGATATATCATACAAGTACAGTTTTATTAAAGATAATACAAAAATGGCTGCAACCATACATTGACAGAGAACTTCCAGAGGTTCAACCCAGATCCATAAGAGAACATGTAATGAGGGATATCATTGCTGATATCAGATGCATACAAAATCAGAAAGCAGACAATACTGGTGTTTTAATGACTATGCAAAGGCTTTTGATTCTGTGGATTATGACAAGCAATGGACAATATTGCAGAGAATGAGTATTCCAGAACATTTAATTGTACTCATAAGGAACCTGTACATAAACCAAGAGGTAGTTGTGTGAACAGAACAAAGGAACACCAAATGGTTTAGCATTAGTAAAGGTGTTCAACTGGGTTGTATTCTTTCAAAATACTTATTCAATCTGTATGCAAAACAAATAATCTGAGAAGCTGGATTATATGAAGAAAAACATGGCATCAGAGTTGGAGGAAGACTCATTAACAACCTCTTATATGCAAATGATATAAACTTGCTTGCTGAAAGTGAAGAGGACTTAAATACTTACTGATGAAGATCAAAGTCCAAAGCCTTCAGTATGGGTTGCAGCTTAACATAAAGGAAAAACAAAAATCTCAACACTGGACTAATATTGTTGTTAAGTGCCATCGAGTCAGTTCTGACCCATAGTGACCCTATAAAGGGTTTCTGAGGTTGTAAATCTTTACGGGAGTAGAAAGCCTCATCTTTCTCCCGTGGAGCAGGTGGTAGTTTCGAACCGCTGACCT
>NW_006428337.1:0-1080 GCF_000296735.1 Chrysochloris asiatica | reverse complement strand
CATAGAAAGCTTGTAAGTCCGTCTTCTGCCTATAACTGATTGGAATACCTAAAATGGGGCTACAACGTGCCCAGTGAAAGAGGCTTCCTGTGGAGCCTCTGTATTATATAAGACTATATAGGTGGAATCCGGAACAGCATCCACAATCTTCCACTTGAAAGGACGGGCAGACCAGCCTGGAGTGGCTAGAAGAACAGAAGATACTTCTTGAAAGGAAGACCTACAGGAAAAATACAAAACAATATAGGTAGACCAACTGATTACTACAAGAACAAGCAAGTTACTCACCCAGACTAGGAGCGGAGGTCCCTGGGACCATCAAGGGAGATAAGAGGAGAGCAGGACCCTACCCAGAGAAGCAGTGATGCCAGAGATGAAGGCAGAGACGATTATGTGGAGAGATGGAGTAGCTGGGGACTTTAGACCCAGAGAGGAGAGGGGCTGTGTGCTGACAACCGAGGAGCAGACTTGTAGGGTATACCCTTTGGTTGGTTGATGATGTATGGAGGGGATTGTAACCATGGCAATGAAATGATATAAGATAGGATGAATGTAAAACTAATGTTATCCCATTTAACTATCACATAATTCACAATAAAACATTAAAAATAAATAAATAAAACAAAAAAAAATCTGTGGAAAAAATGGAATTAAAAGATAATCAAACTTTCTCATGACTTTTCTGAAGTCCCCTCATGTGTCTGTATGCATGTGTGTATGTAGACAAAGAGACAAGATGCTGTTGTTTTTGTCAAGAACTCCCGATAAACAGATGCATACATAGGTAGATACAGAGATACACAAATGGATGGATGGATGGATAGTAGGTAGGCAGCCAGGCAGACAGCTTGATAATGGGTGCTTCAAAAACTTCATGGGAAAATTCTAATATCTTTTAATTCTATTTTCCTTTAATTTTTGAAGCCCCTTCATACACACATACACACACATTAAAAAAAAAAAAATCATTGCTGGAAAAAGTAAAACTATAGGAGATTCTTGATTGGAACTTAATCCAACAGCATTTTAGGAGGTTGTGGAACAATATACACTTGTCTGTGGATATTCATCAGTTACATG
>NW_006428336.1:0-1082 GCF_000296735.1 Chrysochloris asiatica | reverse complement strand
TTTTTCTTGTAGAGGTGTTAAAGACTTCTGTAAACTTTTAGAGACTTACCTTTTATCTTCATCGCTCAACTTTTAGTTTCTGGTACTACGGTGGCTTGTGTGTTGCTGTGATACTGGAAAGCTATGCCACCAATATTTTAAAAGCCATCAGGCTCACCCAATATGAAGAGGTTTCAGATGATCTGAGACAGATTAGGAAGGAGAGACAGACTAATTCTGAAAACTTTGTCACTTAAACCTTATGAATAGCAATGGAACACTGTCAGATAGCACCAAAATATTGACTATTGAAACATGATGAAGAGCACCAAAATATTGTCAGTTATCATGTTGGAAAGTGATTTCCTCATGTTGGAAGGCACATAAACACGAATTGGGAGGAGCTGCTTCCTCAAAGTAGAATTGACCAAGATAATGCAAATGGGGTCAAGCTTTTGGGACCTTCATTTGCTGATGGGAAACAACTCAAAATGAAGAGAAGCAGCTGTAATTATTCATTAATAATCAGAAGATGAAATGTATGAAGTATTAATTAAGGAAAATTGGAGGTTGTCCAAAATGAAATGAAACACATAAACATCTATATCTTAGGCATTAATAAGCTAAAATAGACTGGTATTGGCCATTTTGAACCTGATAATCATACAGTCTACCACACCAGGAAGGAAAAATTAAAGGGGAGTGGTGTCACATTCATTGTGGAAAAGAACATTTCAAGATATAACTTGAAGAACAATGCTGTCTGTAATAGGATAATTTCCATACAACTACAAGGAAGAAGAGTTAATACCACTATTATTCAAATTTACACACCAACACTAAAGTCAGTAATGATGAAATTGAATAATTCTACCAACTTATTCAGTCTGAAATTGATCAAACATATACTCAAGATGTACTGGTAATTAATGATGATTGGAATGCAAAGTTATAAACAAAGGAGAAGTATAAGTCATTGGGAAAATATGACTTTGGTGACAAAATGATGCTACAGAAAGCATGGTAGAATTTTGCAAAGGCTTATTCATTGTAAACACATTTCAAACAACATAAAATATATGAACATGAAAAAAAAAAAAAAA
>NW_006428335.1:0-1081 GCF_000296735.1 Chrysochloris asiatica | reverse complement strand
TATGACACTGTCGGATGAGTGCTTGACTGCTAACTGCAATGTTGGCCATTCAAATCCACCAGCCGCTCATTGGAAACCCTATACAGGGTTGTTATGAGTCGGAAACTTGGCAAACACTTAACTTGACAAACATTTAACAAAAATTAGTCCATATAGTCACATTTATTTTTTCTTGTTTAAGTTTTTTTTGTTTTTTCCTAGTGAACATTTGTATTTGGTTTAGGCATTTTTTTAAAAATTTTTTTTTAAGTAATCTTACTTTGATCCACCCCTCTCAAATCACATTTGTTTACCATATTCCTGAGAGGACTAAGAGTATTTCATATGGAACATTACACAATTGAAGAATTTTGGGAGACATGGTGTGTTATAATAACAACTTTCTGGACAGAAATTTGTTCTAAGCAAATTTTTACAGTGCCATTTACAATGTACCCACACAATATCTTTTGTATTAACAAATCCATTTCACTTTGCTTGTTTCCCCAAAACCTGAAAAAAAATCTACACAGTATAAATACTCTAACAAGTTTTCATTTTTATTATTTAACTGTTGAGTATTATTTGCTTTCTAGTGTGTCACCACATATGGCACAATCTTTATTATGTCTGATTTAAAACACAAACTAAATTATAATGAATAAATATTTATTTACAGCCAACTGTCTGCCAGTGAATAAGTGAATATATTTTGGGTCAGAACTGTGCCTAATATTTTCATATGCCAGTCTATCACTCAGAATATGTGCAAGTACTAGAAAATCATGTAACTCAGAATTGCTTTACTTTTTATAATGGGCCTTTTATTTATTTTTTTAATGTTGTATTGTGAATTATGTGATAGTTTACATGGGAGAATATTAGTTTAACATTCATCCTGTCATATATTGTTTTATTGCCATGGTTATAATCCCCTCCAGGCATCATCAACCAACCAAAGGGTATACCCTGCAAGCCTGCCTGCCCCCTGGTCATCAGCACACAGCCCATCTCCCTCTCTGGGTCTAAAGTCCCCAGTTGCTCCATCTCTGCATGTCATAGTCTCTGCCTCCATCTTTGGCATCACTGCTTCTCTGTGTAG
>NW_006428334.1:0-1083 GCF_000296735.1 Chrysochloris asiatica | reverse complement strand
ATATAAAAGCAAAAACAATTTTAGTGCCCCAAGCAGAAAAAGTTTAGAATATTGTTTGTGGTACCTACTTAGTTTACAAGACAATCCCTATGTGGTGGTAATGAACAGGAAAACTTGGAGCCTGTAGAACACAGAGAAAGCAAAATCTATTATAGACACTCTGGGAGCTCTGACTACATTATTGCAAATTCATTTTAGTGGTTGTTAAATTATTTACATAGTTGTGGAACTTATAAACATCCTATCCTCCCCGAAGTATTTTTTCATTAGGGTTCCCTTAAAATCAAAGGAGTAGCAAGAAAAGAGAATTAGGTCAGAGTTTCTTTAACTGGCTATCAATCGTTCATCTGTAAATCAACAAGTTAGCAGCAGGTGGATCCATCCTGATGAGACTGAGACCAGGAACAAAAAACCCAGCACTATTGTGATAAATCATAGTGACCCTATAGAGTAAAATGCCCCATAGGATTTAAATGGCTGCATAGTTTTAGGAAAGCAAACTGTCACATCTTTGCCCCATACTGCTGCTGGTGGGTTCGAATTGACAAGATTTTAGTTAGTCACCAAGAGCTTTAACCACTGTACCACCAGGACTCCTTTACCAGCAGTTTTATAATCCTTATTCTGTATCTTCTACGCTTTCCCTTTGAAGTAGTTCAGACCACAGTACAGAGGTGAGCCGTGACTAAGTCTGAGAGTTCAGCTCTCTGTCTTCGAGGATACAAAGATGTTGTTGTTATTGTTAAGTACCGTGGAGTCGGTTCCGACTCATAGTGACTCTGCACAGAGTTTCTGAGGCTGTAAATCTTTACAGGAACAGAATGCCTTATCTTTCTCCCACGGAACCGCTGGTAGTTTACAACTGCTAATCTTGAGGTTGGCAGCCCGACTTGTAACCACTACATTACCAGAGATGTTGTTGTTGTTGTTAAGTGCCGTCGAGTCGGTTCCGACCCATAGCGACCCTGTACAGGGTTTCCGACGGTGTAAATCTTTACAGGAGTAGAAAGCCTCATCTTTCTCCCGCGGAGCGGCTGGTAGTTTTGAACCGCTGACCTTAAGGTTCGCAGCCCGATTCGTAAC
>NW_006428333.1:0-1081 GCF_000296735.1 Chrysochloris asiatica | reverse complement strand
AAAAAAGAAATGGAAAAGAAAATAGCAAAATATGAGTAAGATTCAATGCCCCTCTCTCAGATTCTTGTATTCAATTTCAAGATGAGAAATTTCAAGATGTTACCATAGCTACTTATGACATAACTCAATATTTAATTTTCATCCTTTTTCCTTTTTTTTTTTTTTTGTCCATGTTGCTCCGTCTCCTCAAGTCTGCTCAGGTGTTTCTCCTAGTGAGAAATAGCTCAAGGGCAACTTGGACCATTTTGCGAGACCATTCTGTTTAAGCTGTTCCTTTTGATTCCTCTCCCTTCTTTGATTCTGGAACCAGTGTTCTTTGCTGAGAAGATCTGTGTGCATAAGTAATAGAACCCTCCAGGGGTGGGTTCTATTGCTCAAGCACCCCTCCAGTCACCAAAGTGGAGGTGCACAGAGAGAAAGAGAGACAAATGAACAGAAAAATATGTTCACACCTTTATCTCCCACAATTGGCCAGACCCCTGCAAAGTGAGTGCTATCCTACTCTTGTATCAGCTCTGTCATACCCAAGATGGCCACCTCAGGTGCCACCAGCATGTACAGATGAGAAAACACTACCTTTCTTGCTTCTGTTACAAATCCTACTAACAGTAAGCCTTCGATACTTCTAAATATTCCTTTATATTTAGTTCAGAATACTGGGACCATCCCCTGAACCTTCTTGGTCTGGTATTCTTTGTTATTACTGAAAGAGGTCTGCATGGTGTCTCTCCCTAATCTGCCAGCAATCCCTACCTCTCCTTTTTGCTTTCTTTATGGATGAAGTTTGTTGTTGTTGTTGATGTTTTTAAGGTTTTTATTGTGGATTGAGTGAAAGTCTACAAGCAGATCATCACTTTTATATTTAACACATCATACACATTGTTTCATTACAATGATTATAATCCTCTCCATGTACTATCAGTTAACAGTATTTCTCTCTATTCACATAAATTCTTTTTATTAAAAAAAAAAAAAAAAGAACACTCAGGCATATATAATAATTTATACCACCAAAGGGCACATCCTGCAAATCTGCCTCCTAGACACCAGCTCTTAGTCCCTCTCTTTCCATGAATCTAGA
>NW_006428332.1:0-1029 GCF_000296735.1 Chrysochloris asiatica | reverse complement strand
GAAAGTGCCATGGGCTGCCAAAATAACCAATAGATCTGTTTTGGAAGAAGTGCGGCCAGAGTGCTCCTTAGAGGCCAAGATGACCAAATTTCGTCTCTTATACTTTGGATATATTGTCAGGAGGGAGCAGTCGCTGAAGAAGGAGATCATGTTTGGTAAGGTGGAGGGTCAGAAGAAAAAAGGAAGAGGAAGACCCCCAATGAGATAGATTGGCCAAGTGGCAGCATCGATGGACTCAAGTGTGGCAACAGTAGTGAGTTGGCCCATGATCGGGCAGTGTTTCGTTCTGCTGTGCATAAGGTCACTATGGGTCGGTACCGACTCAATGGCACCTAACAACAAAAACAACAACAAATATAGATACATTTCTGTAATAAAAGAGAGAGGAAAATAAACATACTTAAACATATATTGAAATTCTTTGAAAGTTTGGAGGAGGAAAAGATTTTAAAAATAGTTTCAGGGGAGGTTCCAATATTTGGCTGATACTTTATAGCATTTTTTGTTTATACCAATATTAAACAGGTGTTTTCTCCAAATCAGTGTTGTTGTTGTTAAGTGCTGTTGAGTCGGTTCTGTCCCATAGCGACCCTGTATAGGGTTCCTAGGGAGCAGCTGATGAGTTTGAACCATCATCCTTGTGGTTCAAACTGACTTTGCAGTGCAGCACATTAACCCACAGCACCACACCAGGACTCCTCAAAATCAGAGTAGTACCCTTTCAATGGTACATGTATATGAGTGACCACATTTTCCTGGCCCTTCCTCCTAGTGTTTGTTCTGCTCAGCCACCTGTATTCATCTAGGGTGAGTCCATGTGCTTCTTTCAATATTTACTAAACATCTGTTATACGAATGACACTATTCTGGGTATGTCTGATACCACAGGGAGACAGTAAAATAAGGACCATACAGTCATGGAATACATACTCTAGGAGTGTCTCCTAGACTTTGGGTTGCTTACTTTGGAAACATCACCAGGAAATACTAACTGCTATAAAAGGACATCATATTTGGTAGAGGGTCAAT
>NW_006428331.1:0-1076 GCF_000296735.1 Chrysochloris asiatica | reverse complement strand
AAAAAAAAAAAAAAAAATCCCTACCCTAGCGTGGAATCTCAGCACGTGTAGCAGGCAAGAAAGTCACTTTACCCAAGACACAGAGAGAAGAAGACGTACGGTGAGTTTCTGACATTATCAGACATGCACAGACTCCACCTGCCCACCCGAGCTGCCTCCACCTCGCCCAATTGAAACGCAATGGCCACAGCCCTACCCCCTTGAACCACGCACGTTGTCCCCCTGACCTACTGGACCACGCGTGCACCCTTCCCGCCCCAGCCCCCACCCAAACTGCACATGCTCCTCCTCCGCCCCCGACCCTGTCGGAATGCATGCATGCTCCCACTGCCCCAGCCCCTGCCATACCATGCATGCCCACCTGGTGCAGCCTCCATGTAGACAAGACCTAATCACACCTAATACAAAATACAGACAATAAGGGACACTTATCTCCTGATCATATCAATAATAATTATAATAATAAGAATAATCATACCCAACAAGAAAAAAATAACATTATCGAAACATGTCCAAAAGCAGAAGAGAAAAGCAGATGCAAATGAGCTGGAGACAGATAAAGGTTTTATACAGGAGGAGCAGCAGGATCTGGATATGCCTGAGAGGGAATTCAGAAGAATGATATGGAAAAAAATTTCAAATACTCCAAAAAGGGGGCAAGGAAAACAAAGAAGAAGTAAGGAAAATACTGCAGGAACAATCTAATAGGATTGACACAGCTTTGGAAATAATTCAAAACCTGCCAAAAGATGTCAAGTTGATCAATAATAAGATATCAGAAATAGACAATAGCCTGAAAGGGGAAGGAGCAGACTAGAAGAGATGGAAGCCAGAACTAGCGAACTGAAAGACAAATCTCTCAATACTGCAAAGATAGAACAGCAAACAGCTAAAAGGATAAAACAATCTGAAGAGAGTTTAATATACATGCTGGATATCATGAAGAGGAATAATGTAAGAATTATTGGCATTTCGGAACAAGAAGAATCAAAGAAGTCCACAGAGGAGATAGTTAAAGAGCTTCTGGAAGAAAACTTCCCTAACATCTTTAAAGACGAGAAGATAAACATTCAAGA
>NW_006428330.1:0-1022 GCF_000296735.1 Chrysochloris asiatica | reverse complement strand
TGCAGAAAGCATCAAAAAAAAAAAAAAAAAAAAAAAAAGATGACAGCAAAAAAAAAAAAAAAAAAAAAAAAAAAAAAAAAAAAAAGATGGAAGGTATACACAAAGTCACTGTTCCAAAAGGAAATGGTTGATGTTCAACTGTTTCAAGAAGTAGCATATGATCACAAACCAATGATACTGAAGGAAGAAGTCGAAGGTGCACTGAAATCATTGGCAAAGAACAAGGCCGGGAATTGATGGAATAAAAATTGAAACCTTTCAACAAACTGATGTGGCATTGGAGGCATTGTCAAGAAATTTGGAAGACAACTACTTGGCCAGCTGACTGGAAGAGACCTGTATTTTTGTACATTCCAAAGACAGGTGACCCAATGGAATGCAGATATCATCTGACAATATCATTGATATCCCATGCAAGTAAAGTTTTACTCAAGGTAATACAGAAACAACTGCAAACATACATTGACAGAGAACTTCCAGAGGTTCAAGCCGGATTCAGAAGAAGCCGTGGTATAAAGGATATCATTTCTGATGTTCTGTGGATCTTGGCTGGAAGCAGAGAATATCAGAAAGATGTTTACCTGTGCTTTATTGACTACACGAAGGCTTTCAATTATGTGGATCATGACAAGCTATGGACAACATTGCAAAGTATGAGTATTCCGGAACACTTAATTGTGCTCATGAGGAATCTGTACATGGATGAAGAGGCAGTTTTTCGAACAGAACAAGGGAACACCAAATGGTTTAAAATTAGGAAAGGTGTGCAGTGGGGTTGTATTCTTTCACCATACTTATTCAACCTGTACGCTAAGCAAATAATCTGAGAAGCTGGGTTACATGAAGAAAAATCTGGTATCGGTATAGGAGGAAGACTCATTAACAACCTGTGATATGCAGATGATACAACCTTGTGTGCTGAAGGTGAAGAGAACTTAAAATACTTACTGATGAAGACCAAAGACCACAGCCTTTGGTATGGGTTGCACCACAAAGTAAAGAAAACAAAAATCCTCACCACT
>NW_006428329.1:0-1078 GCF_000296735.1 Chrysochloris asiatica | reverse complement strand
CTGCTTGTGTGCTTTTGACAATGTGTGATAGTGTATGTATGCTATGTAGTAGACTCCCTAAGTGTCTCCCTGTTTCTCAATGATGATCTTTATATTTCTAGATTTTAAATTTAGGTCGTTAATACATGTTGAATTTGTTTTTGTGTAAGGTGTGAGATAAGGGTTTTGTTTCATTCTTTCTTAAATCAATTTCCAGTTTTTCCATCACCATTTGTTGAAGAGACTATATCTTCCCGATTTAATGTGTTTTTACCCCTTGTCAAAGATCAGTTGACTGTGTGTGGATGGATTTACGTCAGGGTTCTCAGTTCTGTTCCTTTGATCTATGTGTTTTTCATTGTACTAGTACCAGGCTATTTGACCACTTTGTATAGTAAATTTTGATGCCAGGGAGTGAGGGGCCTCCAACTTTATTCTTTTGAAGCAGTGCTATGCTTATCCAAGGCCTCTTTCCTTTCAAAATAAACTTTGTGATAATTTTTTCCATCTCTTTAAAAAATTTTGTGGGAATCTGGGTTGGGATTGCATTGTATCTGTAGATTGCTTTGAGTAGTATTGACATTTTCACAATATTAAGTCTTCCAATCAATGAGCATGGTATATTCTTTCATTTTTGTAAATCTATTTTGGTTTCTTGTAGTAGTGTTTTAAAATTTTCTTTGTATAGTTCTTTTGTTTCTCTTTTTAGATTAATTTCCAAGTATTTCATATGTTGGGTTGCTATTGTAAATGATATTGTTTCCTTAGTTTCCTTCTAAGGGCTGTTTTTATTAGTATAAAGGAACCCAATTTATTTTTGTATATTGATCTTGTACCCTCCCACTTTACTGAATCTTTCAGTGAGTTTCAGTAAGTCTCTTGCAGAGTCTTGGGGATTTTCTATGCGTAGGATCATATATGCAAATACAGAGAATTTTACTTTGTTAGTTTGGATGGCTTTAATTTCCCTTTCTTATATATTTGGCTAAGGATTCCAACACAATATGGAATGATGGCTATGTGCCATGGAGTCAGTTCTGACTCACAATGACCCTGTATAGAGTTTCCTAGGCTGTAAATCTTTATGGGAGCAGAAAGA
>NW_006428328.1:0-1034 GCF_000296735.1 Chrysochloris asiatica | reverse complement strand
CCACATTAGGATAGATGCCAGAAAGTGATGTATTGATGAGTAAAATATGTAACTAGTTAAGAACTGAAGTACTACAGTGGAACTATAGAATAAGCACTGGACTGTTAACATCACGGTCAATAGTTCAAAGCCATCAGCTTTCCCTTAGAGACCCTACAGGATTGCTAGAAGTAGAAATCCATTTAAGGACACTTACCAACAAGACCACAATCCATAAGCAATTAACTGTTTTTTTTATTTAAGTGCAGCACTCTGGCTGCACTTCTTCCAAAACAGATCTATTGTTTCTTTTGGCAGCCCATGGTACATTTAGTATACTCCTCCAACACCATAACTCAAATGCGTCAATTCTTCTATGTCTTCCTTATTCACTGTTCAGCTTTCGCATGCATATGAGGTTATTGAAAATACCATGGTTTGGATCAGACGCACCTTAGTCCTCAAGCTGACATCTTTGCTATTCAATACTTCAAAAATGTCTTGTGCAGCAGGTTTGCCTAATGCAATATGTCTTCTGATCTCTTGAGTGCTGCTTCTGTGAGTGTTGATAGTTGCTCCAAGAAGAATGAAGTCCTTGATAACATCAATCTTTTCTCCGTTGATAAGAATGTTGTTTATTGGTCCAGTGGGGAGGATTTTTGTTTTCTTGACATTGAGATGTAATCCATACCGAAGGTTGTGCTATGTGATGTTCATCAGTAAATGTTTTAAGTGCTTTTCACTTTCAGCAAAAAAGGTTGTATCATTTGCATATTGCAGGTTGTTAATCAGTCTTCCTCCAATCTTGATGCCACAGTTTTCTTCATAGAACCCAGCTTCATGTATTATTTGCTCAGCATACAGGTTGAATAAGTATGGTTAACAAATACAACCTTGTCGCACATCTTACTTAATTTTAAAACATTCAGTGTTCCCATGCTCTGTTCGAACAACTGCTTCTTGGTCTAGGTACAGATTTCTCATGAGTACAATTAAGTGTTCAGGAATACTCATACGTAGCAATGTTGTCCATAGCTTGTCATGATCCACACAAT
>NW_006428327.1:0-1042 GCF_000296735.1 Chrysochloris asiatica | reverse complement strand
ATACCATGTTCCTGGATAGGAAGACTCAACATCGTGAAAATGTCAGTACTGCCCAAAGCAATTTACACATATAATGCAATCCCAATCCAGATTCCTACAACATTCTTCAAAGAGATGAAAAAAAAACAATTACTAATTTATATGGAAAGGAAAGAGACCCAGAACAAGCAAAGCTTAAGAAGAAGAACAATGTTAGAGGCCTCTCACTTCCCGATTTTAAATTTTACTACATGGCTACAGTGATCAAAACAGCCTGATACTGAGAGGACTTCCAGTGCTTCCCTGACCAGGCAGCTCAAGTAGGGCAGTCTCGGGGAAAAGGGGCAGAATCGCACATAAGAAACCTCTCTCTAGCAGACATAAGATCTTTGAACAAACATAAGATCTTATATTTCAACATTCTGAACTCGTTTTTTTTTTTTAAAGATCAAATTGCTGAGGAATTATAGGCATTTTGAGCTTTTACCTGACTGCACATGGCTCCCACTTCCGCGCCCACGCCGGCAAGTGCCTCTGCCCCCTGCAGACCTTGGAATGCCGGGCTAGAGCAACCCCACTTAGAAGGCTGCATTTCCAGAGAAAAGGAAGCATAAATTAACAAAGCTGAACAAACAGAGAGGGATAGCAGCACGGATATCAGGAAATTCGGGGTACCCACGGTATAGAGAGACTGAGAGAGGAATTTTTTACATCATCAAATATGGATACTACCTCCCAGCCCTCTACTGCCCCAGCTTAGACCAGCCCTCTGCCAAGCAGCCGAGGCTCAGAAACTCCCAAGGCACAGGCCCGCCTACTGAGGCCAAGGCCCTCCCAAGGCCCAGAACTCCCACTGAGGCCAAGGCCTGCCCTGAGGCCCAACCCACCCACAGACTGATCACAAAGGCCCAGGCCCAACCAAGGCCCAAATCGCCTACCTGCCTCACAGCCCGGTCACCGCCGAGGTCCAGAGCCCCTAAGACCCAAGCCGCCGCTAACCAGGTCACTGAGGCACAGGGCCCCGGAGGCCCTACCCGCCGTGTAGCCCGGTCACCAAGGCCCA
>NW_006428326.1:0-1065 GCF_000296735.1 Chrysochloris asiatica | reverse complement strand
GGAGCCCCCACTCACCCGCACCGCCAGGCCGCCCTGGCAAACCGGAAGTCAGTAATCTTCTTAACATCAGGAAAAATGACTTCTTCTCCTTCACTTTTTGAAGAGATTATATAAACCCCTCACTTTCTTTTACCACCTATACTTTTCCTCCTTATGTTCATGAGTGCACTTATCAGCTCTTTTGTCTAACCCCAAATAGTCTATTACTAAGAATTCATCTATCTCATTTGGATGGACTGAAGAACCAGTTTAGTGCAGGGATTTGCAAGGAACACATCTTAAACTTTCCTTGCGGAAGAGAATGAGGCAATTGGAGGATGTATTTTTGTTGTTGTTTACTTGTTTTTACAATTAACTGTAGAAATGTCCTCTCAAACATCTCAGTCCAGAGGCATCAACTCTTTAAGGTATAATGGAATATTCGGTTTGGGTGGTGTTTAGGCTTTACTAAAAGAAACTCCAAGAAGAGTTGAGCTGTCTTATTATCTGACTCCCTCCCCCTTGCTATGGAGAATGCTGAAGGCTATAGGGGTTAAGTCATTGGCATAATTAAAAAACAAAGCAAAATGAAACAAACAAAATCTCAAATCTCTAACTTTCTAATACAGTCAAGTGAAAGACTAATGAGAAATTACTTTCTGGTGGTGTGGTGTGATTTAAAAAGTGCACCAAGTCATTCTCAAGTTCCAGTATTTCTCCCCAAATGTTGGTACCTCACTTCATCCTGTTAGCATAAGATTTTAAGTCCTTAAAAAATGCAGACACCTTTGGGAGGGCTGATGATTTCAAGATTTCTTGATAATTGCATCTTAATATGAGTCCATGCATTTCATCCTTTGTTGTGACTAGATTTTTGTGGAGGCATAGTTAGAAGAGATATTGTATGAAGGTACTGGCCTCAGTATAGAAAGGTCAGTGGTTGTGAGAACCAACTGTCCTGTTCATGTTGTTGTTGTGAAATGCCTTTGAGTCAGTTCTGACTCGTAGCTACCCTGTAGAGGATTTCGGAGGAGCAGCTTGTAAATTTGAATTGCTGACCTTGTAGTTCAAACGATCTTTTTTTTT
>NW_006428325.1:0-1083 GCF_000296735.1 Chrysochloris asiatica | reverse complement strand
GGTCACAATGAGTTGATACCGACTAGTTGGCACTTAAAGGAGCTCTGGTAGCATAGTGGTTACGAATCGGGCTGCGAACCTTAAGGTCAGCAGTTTGAAACTACCAGCCGCTCCGCAGGGGGGGGGGCGGGGCACGGATATCAAGCACTAGGTTCTCAGCCCCTATTGAAACCCTCCCCGGCAACATGGGTCTACTGCCCCTCATGGTGGTCTCGATGGACTTGCGGTGCTCCACACGTATTAGCATATCCGTGTGTCAACGTGATGCCAATAGGAGTGAAGGGCCGTACCTATGCCACCAGGTGGGCGTGATGGTGGGAACGCAGCCCTGGCACCAGATGACGCTTTCTGATGCAGTGTGTTGTTGGGTGCAGTCAAGTCGATTCTGAGTAAAACTAGGCCATAAGGTTTTCTAGAATGTCATCCTTACACCAAGCCTTTCTCCCACAGAGCTGATGGCTGGATTTGAACCTCCAACCTTTGGGTCGGCAGCCGAGTGCTTAACCGTTGTGCTACCAGGCTCCCTCCCTACAGGCTATCAGGTACCGCCCAGAAGCCTGTTGGCTTCAAGCCCATCTTTGGCTAGGCGAAAGTGGATGCAGTGGGAAGGGACTCTGCTTGGGACGGTCAGGGCCCACAGGCCTTTTGTGGTTACAGATTCCTCAGTGTTGTCCTCGAGTCAGCCTTTTTGGATGATGTGGAGCATAGAAAAGACATTTCAGACTGTCTTACAGGAAAAAGAGTGAAAAGATGGTTTGTTGGTTCCAGTGATTTAAATGCATAGAAGTGGTTGCCTTGCCTTCGGGGATGGCTTGGTCCAAGGGATAAAGTGACTCGTTTTCATTCTTGCCTATGTTTGCCTTCCTCTGTGTCAGCTCCATGCTTGGAATTCTGTGGTAGACCTGGCAGCTCCAGAGAGCATCCAGGTTCAGGCTCAGGAGACAAGGAGCGGGAAATACTTAACTCTCTTCCAGGAAAAGGATGGCTTGTTACAATAGAAAGTCCCTGAGTGGTTTAAGCAGTTTATGATCAACTGGGTTACGAATCGGGCTGCGAACCGCAAGGTCAGCAGTTCGAAACTAC
>NW_006428324.1:0-1023 GCF_000296735.1 Chrysochloris asiatica | reverse complement strand
TGATGAGCTTGACCAATGTTTGTGGATGTAGTAGCTCAAAGAGGAAATGAACCTTTACAACAAGGCTCATTCCCAACCGCTTAGTATACAGGGTTGACAAGGATGGGCAACTTAGACATTGGCTGCCCAAAATGCGGGGTTGGGGTGGGGTGGGGGGTGGTTCTGGTAGTGTGTGATTATGAATTGGGATACTAATTCATGGTCAGCAGTTCAAAACTACCAGCTCTTCCATGGGAGAAAGATGAGGCTTTCTGCTCCCGTAAAGATTTACAACCTCAGAAATCCTGTACAGGATCGTTATGAGTCAGAACTGACTCCATGGCACATAACAACAACAACAAAGGCACGAAGTGACTGGCTTACAAGCTTTCAAGAGTGAGCATAGTTTCAGAGGGTGTGGGGGAAGGTAGAATCTCCACTAAGTGGTTTCCAACCTGTCTGGATAGGGCTGATGAAAGGAGATGGGGATAAGACTCTTGCAGTTCAATAGTGAATGATTGCTATCAGGTCTGACTGTGAGTGTTGGAAGTGTAAAGGTAGACTTTTGTAATAAAAGGAGGGGAATGGTTGATTTAGCAGTCCAGGAGCAGAGGACCCTGGGACCATCAAGGGAGAAGAGCGAAGTGTGGGACCCTATCTAGAGAATCAGCGACTCAAGAGATGGAGGCGAGACAATGATGTGGAGAGATGGAGCGGCTGGGGAGTCTGGACTCTGGGAAGGAGAGGGGCTGTGTGCCAACGGCCAGGGGGCAGGCTTGCGGGGTGTACCCTTTGGTTATTTGATGATGCATGCAGAGAATTATAATCATTACAATGAAATGAAATAATATTGGATGAATGTAAAGCTAGTGTTCTCCCATGTAAACTATCACATAATTCACAATAAAAACTTTAAAAAAAAAAAAAAGAGGTAGCATATGATCAAGAACCAATGATTCTGAAGGAAGAAGACTAAGTTGAATTGAAGTCATTGGCAAAGAACAAGGCACCAGAAATAAATGGAGTACAAATTGAAATATTTCA
>NW_006428323.1:0-1070 GCF_000296735.1 Chrysochloris asiatica | reverse complement strand
ACACACACACACACACACACACACACACACAGAGACAATACAGAAAAATGATAACAATCATTTCATACCTATTGATAATTACACTGAATGTAAATGAATTCAATGTACCAGTCAAAAGACATAGAGAACAGAATGGATAAGAAAACAGGATCCTTTAAAATACTCCCATGTAAACTAACACATAATTCACAATTTTTTTTAAAAAAATGCTGTATACAAGAAACATCAAAATGATGGAGGCAGCTTAAATGCCCATCAACAGAAGAATGCTTCAACAAATTGGTACATACACACAACAGACTACTAACAATTGAAAAATAATGCTCAGTCTGTGAAACAACTCACAACATGGTTGAACCTGAAGTACATTAAGCTAAGTGAAGTTGTTGTTGTTGTAAGTGCCATTGAGTTAGTTCCGACTCATAGAGACCCTGTATAGGGTTACCAAGGAGCAGCTGGTGGGTTTGAAGTGCCGACCTTGTGGTTCACAGTTCACTGCTGATTCTACAGTTCCACACAAGGACAAACATTGTATGAGACCAATGTTGTTAAAAGTTTTTAAAAAGATTGTCTTGATAAAAGAAACAATCTATGATGGTTACAGGGATTGGGGTGAGGAAGAATTATTCATGGGCTAAAGTGTTGACATATGTTAACATGAGTGACATTGTTGTTAAATGCCATCAAGTCGATTTTGACCCATAGAGACCCTGTATAGGGTTTCTGAAGAGCAGCTAGTGATCTTGAACCACCGACCTTATAGTTCAAATGGATTTGTAGTCTGGTGCATTAACCCGCAGCGCCACACCAGGACTCCAACTAGAAGGAGGTTAGCAGAGGAAAAGTAAAGGTAGCGGGAGACACAGGGAGGGATGCAACAGTTAAAGTAAACAGCAGTAAATGCTGTTAACTGTTGATACATAGAGGGGATTGCAACCATGTAATAAAGCAAAGTACATGATTTGTTGAATGTGAAACCAATGATCTGCTTTGTAAATCTTTACTCAAATTCACAATAAAAAGTTAAAAGGAAAAAAAAAAGAAAAAGATTGGGCTTATTGGGTCAGAAA
>NW_006428322.1:0-1084 GCF_000296735.1 Chrysochloris asiatica | reverse complement strand
CTTGTTTGCTGAAAGTGTAGAGGACTTAAAATACTTACTGATAAAGATCAAAGACCACAACCTTTGATATGGATTGCATCTCAATGTCAAGAAAATAAAAATTCTCTCCACTGGACCAATAAACAACATTCTTATCAACAGAGAAAAGATTGAAGTTGTCAATTGGAAGCATCAATGGGCTCAAGTGTGGCAACAATTGTGAGGTTGGCCCTGGACTGAGCAGTGTTTCATTCTGTTGTGCATAGGGTCGCTCTGAGTCGGTACTACCTAGATGGCACCTAACAACAACAACACTCAACGGCAGTGTTTTGGGGTGAGGTTCATTTATTACAATTAGTCCATTAGCATCACGTTGATTTCAATTCATGTGACCCTATATTTTACAGAGTAGAACTGCTTTACATGGTTATTTTCATAAAAACAGATTGCCAGGTCTTTTATCCCTGGCTCTGCTGGGTATGTTCAAATAACCATGCTTTAGGTTAGCATTCCATCACCAAATATCTGTGCCATCCAAGCACCTGTTTGTTACAATTGGTGTTGGGTATCATCAAGTCTGTTCAGACTTATGGTGACCCTGTATAGGGTATCTGAGGCTTTAAAAATTCTTGGAAGTAGAAATGCTCATCTTCCTCCAGTGGAGCAGATGGTGAGCTCGAACCAAGGACCGTGATCACAGTCCAGAACTAATTGTATGGTTACAATTAGCCAACCAATAACATTATTATTAACTGAAGTCTATAGCGCTGTGGGCTAAAGCGCTATACTGCAAAGTCGTTTGAACCACAAGATAGGTGGTTCAGGCTCACCAGCTGCTCCTTGGAAACCCTATACAGGGTTGCTTTGGGTCGGAAATGACTCTACAACACTTAACAACAACAACAAATAGATTTTTTTAGCTTTAACCTAATGTACTTTTTGTTCTAGGATCTCACTCTCACTGCTGTCTAGTCAATTTTGGCTCACTAAAAACACAAAAACAAAAAACGAAAAAAACACTTAAACCAAAAAAACCCCACTGCCATTGAATTGATTTGGACTCATAGTACTACATAGGGTTTATAAGGCTATAAATCTTTACGGG
>NW_006428321.1:0-1084 GCF_000296735.1 Chrysochloris asiatica | reverse complement strand
CATAGAAGAGTTGATATATTTGAGTTATGGTGTTGAAGAAGAATATTGAAAGTACCATCAACTGCCACACGAACAAATCAATCTGGAAGAAGTACAGCTAGAATGCTCCATGGAAGCCAGGATGGCCAGACTTTGTATCTCATACCGTGAATGCATTATCATGAGGAACCAGTCCCTGCAGAAGGATATCATGTTTGGTTAGGTGGAGGGTCAAAGAAAAAGAGGAAGACCCCTGACAAGATAGATTGGCACAGTGTCATTGTCACTGGGCTCAAACGTAGCATCGATTGTGAGGTTGGTCCAGGATCAGGCAGTTTTTCGCTCTGTTGTGCTTAGGGTCGCTATGAGTCGGTACCGACTCGATGACACCTAATAACAACAACAAGTATATATTGGAGCCTGGTGTGGCATTATTGGAAACACAGGACTGCTAAGTACAAGGTTGGAGTTCAAACCCACCAGCCGCTCCTCAGAAACCCTGTACAGGGTTGCTATGAATATGAACCAATTCTACTCACTTAACAGCAACAACAAAATATATATTGGACACTTTTGTTTTGGAGCTTTATAAAAGGTTACATTATATTACAGATTGTTATTGTATAGCATGTATTTGGAACAGTTTTCTAAAGTTAGGTAACTTCAGTCTGCTAGCATTTTGTGGATTGTAAGAAGTGATTGTTGTCGTTGTTAGATGCCATCAAGTGGGTACTGACCCATAGCAAAGAAGTGATAGTTATATATATAAAAAACAACAACAAAATAAAAAGTTATGTTTTTAAGATTTGGGAAGAAAACTGTTAAAAGTGTAGAATATACCTATTTATTTAATCAATAAATTTCAGTTGCCCTAAGACTTTAACAGAAGCCTTGATAGTGCAATGGTTAAAATCATTTGCTGGTAACCAAAAGTTCAGTGGTTTGAACTCACCAGCCTCTCTGAGAGAAAAACATGGCAGTCTGTTTTGTAAAGATTACAACCTTTAAAGAGACGTTCTATTCTTCCCTGTAGGCTTGCTATGAGTTGGAATGAACTCCATCGCATGAGTTTGTATTTTGGAAGGTATCAAGTCATAGATAAATA
>NW_006428320.1:0-1025 GCF_000296735.1 Chrysochloris asiatica | reverse complement strand
AAATGTGAATAGCAAAAAATAAGTTACACATCATCCTACTTAGCAGTGTAATTAATTCATATTGAAATAAAGTTAAGTCAGGTATAACAAAATTAAAACAAGTGTTTATCCATAATCAGTATATTGGAAATTACTATGTACGATCATCTCAGGTTTAAGAAATCATCCATCACTCTGCAGAATATCCTAAGACAAAGGAGATAGACAGTTAATTCATTTAATTATGAGCTGTTGTGTTTCTTTAATACTCTCATAGGGAAAAAAGTAATGAATGAAACCACATGGTAAATAGAATATATTTTGTCTGTACAGTAAAAAAAAAGAAACCAATTATATAAATTGAGCTAACAAAGAATGAAATCTGTCCTAGTTTCAGTAAAAAATAATTTCGTTGCTTTTCAGTTGTGTTGCAGATTTTATAAGCTGAATATGTAATTATCCAAGTATCTTAAAAGCCACAATGTGTGTCTTTCTCAATGCATACAAAGTGATAAATGCTCTTGTTGTAGTATTATGGGTGTTTTTTCAAGGTTTTTTATGTTGCTTCAGAAACATTGAAAATGGATAAAAAAAATCAAAGGGTTTTATGGTACATTGAAACAGTAAATAGTCCTCAATTTACTGTTAATATTGGAAAAATACTAGATTTTATAGTACTCTGGTATATATGAGGTCTAAAAAAAAATTTTACAATGTATATTTCTGAGTCCATTCTCTTGAATGTCTTGTATTTTTCTTTGTTTTGATAAATAGATTTGGGCATTATCTGGTGCTAAGGGGTCATCTGGATTAGGATTACAAAGTAGAGAATGTGTGGGTAATAAAACTTTTGATACAGTCAGAGCAGGTGACCATTGTGACCTCACGATCTCAACACAGATACTTCCATTACTGTTTATTTGACTGTCTCATGTACTATTTTTTTTTAATGTTTTATTGTGAATTATGTGATAGTTTACATGGGAGAACATTTAGCTTTACATTCATCCTATCGTATATCGTTTCATTGTCATGGTTACAATCCC
>NW_006428319.1:0-1078 GCF_000296735.1 Chrysochloris asiatica | reverse complement strand
ATATACATACATATGAAACAAACCAAATGTATTTTTATTATAATATATATAAGAAAAATCTAGCCTAATTAATTGCACAGTAATGGATTTAAAAAAATACAGTCATGTGAGTGCAATAGTAATCAATAAGTATGTACAATAGTTTCAGGCTCCAAAAAGTTTACTTATACTCTTTTGGATGCCATCTATAGCATAAATCCATGGCAATCAGGAATTAATTTTTGTTTTGCTTTGTTTTGTAAACTTTTAATTGTTGAGATATTTTTAAATTACAGAAGGTTATAAAATCAGTACAGAATATTCTTGCATATTGCTTCTCTAGTTTTCTCTATCTTATTTTCCAAATCTAGGTAAGTTTTTTTCTTTTTTTAATTAAACCTCTGAATATAGGTGCAGAAACATTTTATGCTAGTAGAGAAACTAGATTGTACTTTTTTCCATATAACTTTCAGATAAGAAGAAAACCATAGCGTATATAGCATTCTGGTGTGGCATTGCAGGAAAAACACTAGGCTGCTAACTACAAGGCTGGTAGTTCAAACCCATGAGCCGCTCCTTGAAAGCCCTATGTTTTTGCTATTGCTGTTAAGCGCCACTGAATTGGGTGTGACGCATAGTGACCCTGTATAGAGTTTCTGAGGAGCAGCTGGTGATTTTAAACCACTGACCTTACATGCAGTTTTTATTATTTCACAGCACCATGCCAGGACTCCTCAATAAAACTAGTATACACTTAATTTTATTAGCTTTTCAAAAAAAATAAGGAATACCTCATTTTACACATTAGATAATTTCTCATTTAACTTTATAATACATGCAAGTGATCAGAGTATAAATCTCAATGAATTAAAAAAAATCAGCCAATCTTTTGCAAATGGGTTAGTGGAATAATCTGTCAGATTTTGCCAAAGCTGTCAATCTTCTACATTGCCAAAAGAGATAAGGATTGTTATCTTGCAATTTATAATTTTTGCTAATCACATAAATCTAAAAATGTGACCTTTTCATTGAACATATGTTATATACCAAGTATTCACTGTTTAAGTACATTTTCCCCTTCATATCAGTGACATTATAT
>NW_006428318.1:0-1084 GCF_000296735.1 Chrysochloris asiatica | reverse complement strand
CCCGCGGTGCAGCTGGTAGTTTCGAACCGCTGACCTTAAGGTTCGCAGCCCGATTCGTAACCACTACGCTACCAGAGCTAGCAGGACAATAAAGGTTACTTTAAAAGCCCTTTAATTCCAACTTCTATGTGGAGCTTGATCTCTTTTAAAGATGAGAGATAGCCATAATTAATTTCCTGGCTTGAATTTTTACTCCCCTTTGGAAAGCAGTTTGGCAAATATATCAAGAGACATAAAAATGTGCCCCATGTGACCAAGTAATTTTACTTCTGGGAATCCTAAAATGAAATTTTAAATAAGAAGATGGTAGTGGCTGTGTGCCGTGGTCGGTTCTGACTCATCGCGACCCTGCACAGGGTTTCCGAGGCTGTAAATCTTTATGGGCACAGAAAGCCTCATCGTTCTCCTGAGGAACAACAGCTAGCTGGTAGTTTTGAACTGCTGACCACATCCCAATTTGTAACCACTATGCTACCAGAGCTCCTTAAATAAGAAGATAGTGAATTTTATACATTGAATATTCACCACAGTATTATTAATAACAGTCAAAAATTGAAGACAACCTAAATTTCTATACAAAAAGTAAACAAAGAATAAGTAGTTGTACTTCTACTTGTTGGAGTAGCACTTTTCCCCCTAAAGTATAATTATTAATCATACTGTAATCATTCATGTAATATTGAATGAAAAGGCAGAAGATAAAGTTGAATGTGTAATATGGCTATTGTTAAGTGCCAGCAAGTTGGTTCCAATCCATAGTGACCCTGTATAGGCTTTCCAAGGAGCAGCTGGTGTGCTTGAATCACTGACCTTGGGGTTCAAAACAACTTTGCGGTCCACTGCATTAATCCACAATACCACACCATTGTGTTAAAAGGAATAAAAGCCCAGTGTTTAATAAAATAATGGAGTATAATTGACTAAAATGTTAACAACATCTGTATCAATATGATGGGAATTATTGGCACTTTGGCTAAGCACTTGGCTGTTAACTGAAAGATGACAATTTGAATCCACCCTGTTGCTCCAAAGAGAAAGATGTGGTGATTGTTGTTGTTGTCAGGTGCCATCGAGTCGGAACCGA
>NW_006428317.1:0-1084 GCF_000296735.1 Chrysochloris asiatica | reverse complement strand
TCAGCATACAGATTGAATAATAATGGTGAAAGAATACAATTCTGGTGCACACCTATCCTGATTTTAAAACATTCAGCGTCCCTTTATTCTGTTCAAATGATTGTCTGTTGGTCTATGTACAGGTTCCTCATCAGCAAAATTAAGTGTTCTAGAATACCCATTCTCCACAAAGTTTGTCATAGCTTGTCATGATCCATAGAGTCAAAAGCTTTTGCATAGTTAATTCTGGCATTTTTTCTGTTGTCAGCCAAAATCCATCTGACATCAGCAGTAGGATCCCTCATTCCATGTCCTCATCTTAAACAAGAAAACAAATTTGCATTACCTGTGACTGGCAGAGACAGAGACACATTTGTTTTTCAATTTTCCTCAGGCTTCCCTCATGACGAAAGGCGAGGCTCCACCAGCATACATCCTTAGGGAAGCTCTTAAATTTATTGGAGTTTGGAGCTGTTCAGATCCTGAGGTTGTAAGCATTTTTGATAGGGAGGAGCCAGTTTCAATAGCTCTGCTTGGGCAAGCTCTGTTCCAAATCTGCAAAGTAATCCCTGGTCAGCCTGGGGCTGGATCTCAGTAGAAGTGGCTGAACACACACATGGGCGGGTAGAGAAAAAAGAAAACAGAACTAAACTGGTTATATGTGTGGGTCAGAGAAGAACAGCAGGATCATCATGAACTTCCTCAGGCGGCTTTAAAGGCAAGAGGACAGTAGGTAGCACAGAGGCCTTCTGCTTATTGGTGGAGAGAATAGCAGTATAGCCAATTTTTGCTTATGTTTTTGTTTTTCTTTCTTTCTTCATTACGTTTTTTTATTTTTCCACCATTGTTTGCAGGGGTATTTTGTTTGTTTTCCTTCTCTCTAGTGGGAGTGCTTTTTTTTTTTTTTTTTTTTTTTTTTTAACCCCTAACCTGGAAGGAGCTCTGGTAGCGTAGTGGTTACGAATCGGGCTGCGAACCTTAAGGTCAGCGGTTCGAAACTACCAGTCGCTCCGCGGGAGAAAGATGAGGCTTTCTACTCCCGTAAAGATTTACACCCTCGGAAACCCTGTACAGGGTCGCTATGGGTCGGACCCGACTCGATGGC
>NW_006428316.1:0-1086 GCF_000296735.1 Chrysochloris asiatica | reverse complement strand
AGAGCATGAGCGGAATGTGGGACCCTATCCAGAGAAGCAGTGACACCAGAGATGGAGACAGATGTGATGGTATGGAGAGAGCAGCTGAGAACTCTAAACTCATGGAGGCTCTAGCCAGCTGTGTGCTGGCAGTCAGGAGACTGGCTTACAAAATGTGCCCTTTGGTTGTTTAAACTATAAAAGATTCCTGTGTGATTATGTGTACATAAAAAGATCTTAAAAATAAAGGAGCTCTGGTAGCAGAGTGGTTACAAATCGGGCTGTGAACCTCAGGGTCAGCAGTTCGAAACTACCAGCACTTCCACGTGAGAAAGATGAGACTTTCTGCTCCCATAAAGATTTACAGCCTCGGAAACCCTGTATAGGGTCGTTATGAGTCAGAACTGACTCCACGGCACATAACCACCACCATAAAGATAAATAAATAAAACAGAGGAAGTAGAAGCGAATACTGTTAACCTATGAGGTATGGTGGGGATTGTAATCATTGCAATGAAACAAAGCACAATAGGTTGCTCGCAAAATCAATGTTCTCCCATGTAAATTATCACTCAATTAACAATGAAAGCATTAAAAAAAAAAAAAAAAAGGTTATGTGTTATGGTTGCTCCCAAGCTCCTTCTCTGTATCACGGTTGATGAGTAAAAATGTGATTGTTAAAAAAGAAGGAGGAGAGATCATGGAAAAAAAGAATTAGTGATGAAGTAAAGTTTGTAAAAAAAAAATACTACCAATCATACATTGTCTTCTGTGTTACTTTCTAAATTGTTTTTCATTTTCAAGTGCATTTTTGTAATTACATTTCAGTTTATTTAGGAGGTGAGGGAAAGGACTGCACTAGTGCTGTGGGTTAAGCCTGGGGCTGTTAACCAATGGTCAGCAGGTAGATTGTTTCCATAAAGACTTAAAATCTCCAGAATTGGATGGACCAGTTCTACTCTGACCTACAGGATTGCTATAAATCAGAACTGATTTAACAGCAGTGGGTTTGTTTTAACTGTTGTGGTTTTTTTTTCATCAAATAAAGTTTATTTCTGTGTAGTTTCTAGTTTAAAAGACCTTTGCTATTGATTTGAATGTTTATTT
>NW_006428315.1:0-1086 GCF_000296735.1 Chrysochloris asiatica | reverse complement strand
CAAGGTAAACATGGTCTTACTTATGCTTACTTACTAATCTGTAGTGAACAATTTCACACTTTGTCACCAACTCAAAGATTCTGCTTCTAGATAAGGTTGGCATCTCTCTCTCTCTCTTGACCCCACAGCACCTTCCTATAGAATTAAACTCTCTTCAAATTTACAATCCTTGAACAGGGCAGAAGTTCTTAGTAAGCAAGTTAAGTATAAGCATACTTGTGCTTATGTGAAATTCAAAAGACTAGTAGCCCATTCTTACCTTGCTTATTGGGTAATCCACTCGTGAACCCAACATTTTCCCAACAATGTGTTATGTTAACATGCAAAATGTTGCCAACCAAGAAGCTCATTAAAGATTCAGCAACCAGGGTTTCTACTGAAAGCTGTTCAAGTAGGTAATCATTGCCTGTCAGGTATCAAAATTCCAGCTTTCCAGTCTCCTAAAAGGAAAACGGGTGCTCAGCATAAACCACAGTGCTTGAACAAACACTTTTGACACTCTTATCAGTTACTGAGGTAGGAACTCTCTCAAAATTCCAGTTCTCAAACTCCAGCCAAGGACTAACCTTGCTAGCAAGCTTTCCAAAGAGGAATAGTCAAGCCTGGTATGTTAACTATTTTCTGCACACCAAGGCTCTGGGATCCAGTCTGGAAAGAGTCTCACCATTCCAATTTCATCTTGAGAATTTTATGCCCTATCCAATATCCTTATTTGTTTTCACATGAAAGTACTGCTTTAAGCTGCCATTGGGTTCAATGGATACACTAAGAGAATGTACCATCTCTATCCCGAGACTTGAACTATCATGCAGCAGATTGGTCCATAAACCCCATTTGGAAGCTCTGCATACTGACTGAATGTTGTTTTTGTTGTTGTTGTTTTTAATATTCTATTGTGAATTATGCGATAGTTTATATGGGAGAACATTAGTTTTACTTTCATCCTATCGTATATTGATTCATTGCCATGGTTACAGTCCCCTCTCTGCATCATCAACTAACCAAAGGGTATACCCTACAAGCCTGTCCCACGGTCATCAGCACAGAGCCCCTCTCCCTCTCTGGGTCTAAAGTCCCCAACTGGTC